>NC_074699.1:17802217-18102217 GCF_029448725.1 Salvelinus fontinalis
GTGTGCGTGTGTGTGTGTCTCTGTCAGTCTCTCAGTCAATGTGTGTGTGTGTGTGTCTGTCGGTCTCTCAGTCAGTGTGTGTGTGTGTCCCTCTGTCGGTCTCTAAGTCAATGTGTGTGTCTCTCCTGCCACACAGCTAGTGCGTCTCCTTTATCTGCCTCCTGCAGAAGGAACAAAAGCCGCCATGCTGTCTGTCCTCCCTCTGCTCCTCACTCACATCGTGCCAAGCTTGTGGTGGGTAGCCGACTCACAGAGCCCCTGCCAGCGCCTCAGACATACTTTTGGGAAGGCTGGAGTCAGAATGAACCAAGTGTCCTATTCATTGGCGGCCTGGAGAGGAGTGAGTATTTTGGGTCTTGCTGCTCTTTCGTTGTACTGTGTGCTTCCTTGTAAACATACCTTGCTGCAACTGGAAGCCGTGGCCACTCGTGTTTCAGCAGAAATATTATGGAATCTTCACTTGGCAATGACAGTTGTGGACAGAGAACTGCTTAGCTAGAGAGTCATCTGCTTACTCACAGATAGGATATAGGCATTCAGAATGATGACACATTATGTCTATAATGGAACATATGGCTTAACCACAGCTGGTACCATACCATGATCCTAATAGGGTGCTGTTGAGGAAAGAGAAATCATACCATGATCCTAATAGGGTGCTGGTGGGGAAAGATAAATCATACCATGATCCTAATAGGGTGCTGGTGGGGAAAGATAAATCATACCATGATCCTAATAGGGTGCTGGTGAGGAAAGAGAAATCATACCATGACCCTAATAGGGTGCTGGTGAGGAAAGAGAAATCATACCATGATCCTAACAGGGTGCTGGTGAGAAAGAGAAATCATACCATGATCCTAACAGGGTGCTGATGGAGAAAGTGAAATCATACCATGATCCTAACAGGGTGCTGGTGAGAAAGAAATCATACCATGATCCTAATAGGGTGCTGGTGAAGAAAGAGAAATCATACCATGATCCTAATAGGGTGCTGGTGAAGAAAGAGAAATCATACCATGATCCTAATAGGGTGCTGGTGAAGAAAGAGAAATCATACCATGATCCTAACAGGGTGCTGATGGAGAAAAATAAATCATACCATGATCCTAACAGGGTGCTGGTGGAGAAAGAGAAATCATACCATGATCCTAATAGGGTGCTGGTAAGAAAGAGAAATCATACCATGATCCTAATAGGGTGCTGGTGGGGAAAGAGAAATCATACCATGATCCTAATAGGGTGCTTGTGAGAAAGAGAAATCATACCATGATCCTAACAGGGTGCTGGTGGGGAAAGAGAAATCATACCATGATCCTAATAGGGTGCTGGTGGGGAAAGAGAAATCATACCATGATCCTAATAGGGTGCTGGTGGGGAAAGTGAAATCATACCATGATCCTAACAGGGTGCTGGTGAGAAAGAAATCATACCATGATCCTAATAGGGTGCTGGTGGGGAAAGTGAAATCATACCATGATCATTTGAGTGTGGGTTAAATTAAGAATAGCACCGGCAATCACAAATAATATGCTCTCTTTTTTTGCGAGTGTGTGTTTATTTTCTTCTTCCCAGGCGGCCAGAGGGAAGGTAAGAGATGCTGAGGAGGAGATGTCTTCTCCCTGAACACACTGACATGTACATGGATTCACTACCTCAGACAGCCACTGACAGAGATGGGAAAGCTGGCCTGGAGACACAGAGAGCAAGAGAGAGCGAGAGAGCGAGCGAGCGAGAGCGCGAGAGAGAGAAAGAGCGGAGAGCGAGAGAGAGCGAGAGAGAGCGAGCGAGAGTGAGAGCGAGCGAGAGTGAGAGAGAGCGAGAGAGCGAGAGAGAGCGAGAGAGAGCGAGAGAGCGAGAGAGAGCGAGAGAGAGCGAGAGAGAGAGAGCGCGAGAGAGCGAGAGCGCGAGAGAGAGCGCGAGAGAGCGAGAGCGCGAGAGAGAGCGAGAGAGAGAGAGCGCGAGAGAGCGAGAGCGCGAGAGAGAGCGCGAGAGAGCGAGAGCGCGAGAGAGAGCGAGAGAGAGCGAGAGAGAGCGAGAGAGCGAGAGAGAGCGAGAGAGAGCGAGAGAGAGAGAGCGAGAGAGAGAGCGCGAGAGAGCGAGAGCGCGAGAGAGAGCGCGAGAGAGCGAGAGCGCGAGAGAGAGCGAGAGAGAGAGAGCGAGAGAGAGCGAGAGAGAGCGAGAGAGAGCGCGAGAGAGCGCGAGAGAGAGCGAGCGCGAGAGAGAGCGAGCGCGAGAGAGAGCGAGCGCGAGAGAGAGCGAGCGCGAGAGAGAGCGAGCGCGAGAGAGAGCGAGCGCGAGAGAGAGCGAGCGCGAGAGAGAGCGAGCGCGAGAGAGAGAGCGAGCGCGAGAGAGAGAGCGAGCGCGAGAGAGAGAGCGAGCGCGAGAGAGAGAGAGAGCGCGAGAGAGAGAGAGAGCGCGAGAGAGAGAGAGAGCGCGAGAGAGAGAGAGAGCGCGAGAGAGAGAGCGCGAGAGAGAGAGCGCGAGAGAGAGAGCGCGAGAGAGAGAGCGCGAGAGAGAGAGCGCGAGAGAGAGAGCGCGAGAGAGAGCGCGAGAGAGAGCGCGAGAGAGAGCGCGAGAGAGAGCGCGAGAGAGAGAGCGAGAGAGAATAACAGTGAAAACAGTAAAGGACTCAATGTTCCAGCAGTACATGAGCAGCCGTCACCCGAAGGCTCAACACAATGAAACACACACTGCTGAAACACACACTGATGAAAACAAAGGCAGAATGACTTTAGTTTTTAAAGCAATATCAGGCTACTTACTGTCTCTTCTACTAAGTTGGCCCAAAGACAAACATCTCTCCCAGCGCATACAACGGAGTGTTTATTGAGGTAAAAGTGAAGTTCCTTTCATCTCCTAAAGTACAAGACATACTATTTCATCCTACAAAGACATGAAAACAGCAACTCTAAATCCCTAAAGAAACTTTATTTGTTTTCCTCCACAGGAATAGAAAACACATTGTATTTATATACTTTACCCTCAAACTGTTAATTCACCAAATACATCAGAGGACAAATATAACCCAGGAGGGTTCACACAGCACTGACTGTCCAACGTAACACACTGCTGCAATCTGCTGCACTGTTTCTCATCTAAAATCCTAACATCACAATCCATCCAGCAGCACCAGAAACCACAGTCAGGTCAAATCCC
Organism: Salvelinus fontinalis; assembly: GCF_029448725.1. Classification (NCBI taxonomy): domain Eukaryota; kingdom Metazoa; phylum Chordata; class Actinopteri; order Salmoniformes; family Salmonidae; genus Salvelinus; species Salvelinus fontinalis. The sequence goes on from NC_074699.1 coordinate 17,805,374, forward strand.
CAACACAATACAGATAAGCCAAAATGAAGCATCCAATTACAATAAAATTATTGTTAGGCTTATTACAAAGCAACGGCACCAATCAGTAATTAGCTCGATCTGGGGTTAAGCATGGGATGATGTAGTGAATGTCAGAAGTACAGCGCTGCATTGTGGGGAAGACAAAACAGAACAGCACTACTGATGCTTCCCTGGCCTGTTTAACAGTCCGTCCCTAGCCTCCTTTATGCAAATGACTGTCCAGTCTCCGGCCACAGCACGGACAGCAACATTGATTCCTACACGGGGCACAGCAGCGATTACAGCTCGTTAGGACTGCGGTGAAGGCTCATTAACATGAGATGGATGGGATCCTGGGCTTGGAAAGGTGCCCTGTTTAGTCAACCTATATCAGGGTTCCCTAACTGGTGTCCCGCACGCCATGGTTTTATTTGTCCCCCAATGTCACGTTCCTGACCTAATTCTGTTAGTTTGTTATATGTGTTAGTTGGTCAGGACGTGAGGTTGGGTGGGCATTCTATGTTTTCTGTTTCTATGTTGGTTTATGGGTTGCCTGGTATGGCTCTTAGAGGCAGGTGTTTGGCGTTCCTCTAATTAAGAGTCATATTTAGGTAGGTGTTTTCACAGTGTCCGTTGTGGGTGATTGTATCCTGTGTTTGTGTATGTCGTTAGGCCACACGGGACTGGTTTCGGTTTGTTTGTTCAGTGTCATTTATGTGTAGGCTTTTTTCCCTGTTCGTGCGTTCTCGTGTGTTATGTGAGTCCGTCGTTCAGATCTGTCTACACCGTTTATTTGTTTTGTTAGTGTATTAGTCGAGTTCGTGTTTTTTCGTTAATAAATCATGTCTACAAACTCAGCTGCATTTTGGTTCGATCCCTGCTCCTCCTCTTCTGATGAAGAGGAAGAGGAAAGCCGTTACAGAATCACCCACCAATCCAGAACCAAGCGGCGTGAGTTCAAGCAGGATAATACACAGGAATCATGGACTTGGGAGGAAATATTGGACGGGAGAGGTCCATGGGCACAGTCGGGAGAATATCGCCGCGCTCGTGAGGAGATGGAGGCAGCGAGAGCCCAAGAGCGTTGGTATGAGGAGGCAGCAAGGAGACGTGGCTGGAAGTCCGAGAGGAGACCCCAAAAATGTCTTGGGGGGGGGCTAAGAGGTAGTGGGCCAAGGGCAGGTAGGAGACCTGCGCCCACTTCCCAGGCTTACCGTGGAGAGCGGGAGTACGGGCAGGCGCCGTGTTACGCAGTAGAGCGCACGGTGTCTCCTGTACGAGTGCATAGCCCAGTGCGGGTTATTCCACCTCCCCGCACTGGTAGGGCTAGATTGGGCATTGAGCCAGGTGTCATGAGGCCGGCTCAACGCGTCTGGTCTCCAGTGCGTCTCCTCGGGCCGGCCTACATGGCACCAGCTTTACGCATGGTGTCCCCGGTCCGCCTACATAGCCCGGTGCGGGTTATTCCACCTCCCCGCACTGGTCGGGTGGCGGGGAGCATTCAACCAGGTAAGGTTGGGCAGGCTCGGTGCTCAAGGGAGCCAGTACGCCTTCACGGTCCGGTATTTCCGGCACTACCTCCCCGCCCCAGCCCAGTACCACCAGTGCCTACACCACGCACCAGGCTTCCAGTGCGTTTTCAGAGCCCTGTGCCTCCTCCACGCACTCTCCCTATGGTGCGTGTCTCCAGCCTAGTGCCTCCAGTTCCGGCACCGCGCACTAAGCCACATGTGCGTCTCCTAAGTCCTGTGCACACTGTTGTTTCTCCCCGTACTCGTCCTGATGTGCGTGCACTCAGCCCGGTGCCACCAGTGCCGGTACCACGCACCAGGAATATAGCACGCTTTGAGAGTCCAGTGTGCCCTGTCCCTGCTCCCCGCACTAGGCTTGAAGTGCGTGTCCTCAGTCAGGTGCCTCCAGTTACGGCACCACGCACCAAGCCTATAGTGCGTCTCAGCCGGCCAGAGTCTGCCGTCTGCCCAACGGCGCATGAACCGCCTGTCTGCCATGAGCCTACAGAGCCTTCCGCCAGACAGGAGCAGCCAGAACCTTCCGCCAGACAGGTGCAGTCTGAGCCATCCGTCTCCGCAGCGCCATCTGAGCCATCCGTCTCCCCAGCGCCGTCTGAGCCATCCGTCTCCCCAGCGCCGTCTGAGCCATCCGTCTCCCCAGCGCCGTCTGAGCCATCCGTCTCCCCAGCGCCGTCTGAGCCATCCGTCTGTCCTGAGCCATTAGAGCCGTCCGTCTGTCCCGAGCCGTCAGAGCCGATAGTCAGTCAGGAGCCGCTAGAGCCAGTTATCAGTCAGGATCTGCCAGAGCCGCCAACCAGACAGGATCTGCCAGAGCCGCCAACCAGACAGGATCTGCCAGAGCCGCCAACCAGACAGGATCTGCCAGAGCCGCCAACCAGACAGGATCTGCCAGAGCCGCCAACCAGACAGGATCTGCCAGAGCCGCCAACCAGACAGGATCTGCCAGAGCCGCCAACCAGACAGGATCTGCCAGAGCCGCCAACCAGACAGGATCTGCCAGAGCCGCCAACCAGACAGGATCTGCCAGAGCCGTCAGCGAGCCATGAGCGTCGAGAGCCGTCAGCGAGCCATGAGCGTCGAGAGCCGTCAGCCAGCCATGAGCGTCGAGAGCCGTCAGCCAGCCATGAGCGTCGAGAGCCGTCAGCCAGCCATGAGCGTCGAGAGCCGTCAGCCAGCCATGAGCGTCGAGAGCCGTCAGCCAGCCATGAGCGTCGAGAGCCGTCAGCCAGCCATGAGCGTCGAGAGCCGTCAGCCAGCCATGAGCGTCGAGAGCCGTCAGCCAGCCATGAGCGTCCAGAGCCGTCAGCCAGCCATGAGCGTCCAGAGCCGTTAGACAGTCATGAGCTGTCCCTTAGCCCGGAGCGGCTATTTACCCAGAACTGCCCCTCAGTCCAGAGCTGTCTCTCTGTCCGGAGCTGCCTTTCAGTCCGGAGTTGCCCCTCTATCCTGATCTCCTTCTCTATCCTGAGCTACCTCTATATCCTGATCTATCCCTCTGTCTTGAGCTATCCCTCTGTCTTGATCTATCCCTCTGTCTTGATCTATCCCTCTGTCTTGATCTATCCCTCTGTCTTGATCTATCCCTCTGTCTTGATCTATCCCTCTGTCTTGATCTATCCCTCTGTCTTGATCTATCCCTCTGTCTTGATCTATCCCTCTGTCTTGATCTATCCCTCTGTCCCGGTGCTGCCCCTGTTGTTGATGTTACCAAGAGGATTTTGTGGGGGTAAGATGAGGGTGGACATTCATAGGGGGAGATGGAAGCTGGGATTGACTATGGTGGGGTGGGGACCTCGCCCGGAGCCTGAGCCACCACCGTGGTCAGATGCCCACCCAGACCCTCCCCTAGACTTTGTGCTGGTGCGCCCGGAGTTCGCACCTTATGGGGGGGGTTATGTCACGTTCCTGACCTAATTCTGTTAGTTTGTTATATGTGTTAGTTGGTCAGGACGTGAGGTTGGGTGGGCATTCTATGTTTTCTGTTTCTATGTTGGTTTATGGGTTGCCTGGTATGGCTCTTAATTAGAGGCAGGTGTTTGGCGTTCCTCTAATTAAGAGTCATATTTAGGTAGGTGTTTTCACAGTGTTCGTTGTGGGTGATTGTCTCCTGTGTTTGTGTATGTCGTTACGCCACACGGGACTGGTTTCGGTTTGTTTGTTCAGTGTCATTTATGTGTAGGCTTTTTTCCCTGTTCGTGCGTTCTCGTGTGTTATGTGAGTCCGTCGTTCAGATCTGTCTACACCGTTTATTTGTTTTGTTAGTGTATTAGTCGAGTTCGTGTTTTTTCGTTAATAAATCATGTCTACAAACTCAGCTGCATTTTGGTTCGATCCCTGCTCCTCCTCTTCTGATGAAGAGGAAGAGGAAAGCCGTTACACCCAACATGTTTTCTGAGCAATAATATCTATTTTTACATTGCTGGACATAAAGGTCTAAAAACAGCAGGAATTCAGCTGGAAGTGATTTTCATTTTGGAAATGTGTTCCTAAGTATTCCCACGGATAATAGAGAGACACCTACGATCGTATACAAATGTAAGCAGTTTGAAATTATTATGTTTTAGTCAAATATTATATCTGTTTGGGATTATTATGGTCAATTTCCAGTCTACAAATGATTTAGTAATTATTTTCGGGCCTCCCGACCAGCCGCTCAACAAAAGAAATGGTCTTCCGGCTACCTGACATTCACACCACAGGCACACAACCGCCAGATAGACTGTACATCACGACATGGACAAAACAGCAGCAGGAACAGTGGTACCCTGACTTGTATTTTTCATCGGGTTCATTTGCTTGCCTCCTCCACATCAAAAGGGATTACATTTTGATGTCAGTGAAATGTTAAGAAGCATTGAGGCGGGTTTACAGGGATGGAGAAACCAGGACTTATAGAGTCAGTGTCAACCAGTCTGAGCTGAGCTCTGAGGCAGCCTGCCTGCCACCACACTTTGTGGGCTCTACGATTGCTGGAGTCATTTTGTAAAATTCTCCATTCTGAGTAGCTGCAGGGGCTGCCTGCCACTCTCTCTGTGTCTATTGTTCCTGAGCTGAGATAAGACTGGCTCAGGATTAGAGGAGAGTGCACCCAGAGTTCAGCTCCTGTGAGAAGGCTGGGGTGGGACCAAGGAGCAGAGTGGAAGAGAGTAGAGGAGGAGAGGAGCAGAGGAGTAGCCGTGACTAAGAGCAGTGTGAAGGCCAGATGTTTTGCTTGCTAATCTTGCCCTGTGATCGGCCAGTGGAGGACAGGCCGGATGATGACACGTGGACGTTGCGGTGATGAATAGCCACTCGCCCCAACAGCCCATTAGTGGTGACGGCTGGGTTTCAAGCAACAGGCAGTCAGCCCCCCCCCCCCCCCCCCCCCACAAAATAGAGAAACAGTGTGAGTGGGTGGGTGAGGGAGAGGTCTCTTCTGGCCCCAATCTCTAATGACTTCCTTTGACAATCATCTGCATCGTTCATAGCCAAATTAACCCAAAACCCAGCTGGACTCTAAATGGGAGTCTCTCTCTCTCCTCGTCTCTGGCTGTAGCCAGGAAATGGCTATTCTTTAGCAATTGGCAAATGAAATATCTTTCTCCTTATTGTGCGTTAATCCGATAATCTCTGCCTCCAGCACAACAAAGCAGGCGGCAGCGGAGAAATCTGTTGGAGATTAAGCTTCATCACCTCGGTACTGTGGCGAGCAGACAGACAGAGAGACAGACAGAGTATTGTCCTCCTCAGGCTGCCTGTCTCTCATTAGTGTAGAACCGTGTAAACGCTGCCACTCTTTACACTCTCACAATCACACACCTGCTGCTAGTACCCGTGGCAACAGGAGGAACGGAACCATGCCACCACCTTTCTCGTGACAACAAAATAACACTGACCTCCAGTCAGCTCTAATAATAGGTACCTCAGATATAATGGCCCATACACATCACATGAGGAACTGAAAACAGACCACTGCCACGCCGCCATTCATGCCATTTCTGATTGCTATTTCTCGGGCTATCACACTCATTATCCACAATAACACGAGGACCGAATTTTAACAAATCAGAAAAGTAACACCAGTGTCTTGCTCATTAGGCCAAACCGTTGCAAAAAGTTTTCATGTTCGTAACAGAAAACGAAAGAGAGCATTTCTGTTCGTTTCACAGCTTTTTCTTCCGTTTTACCTACTGAACACAGCCCACTCCAACATTTAGGTCCACAATGAACCATCAGTGAAGTAGAAAACAGGAGCAGCAGAACCCTGGAGCCAGATAGAAACACAATGCATGGTATTGATCCCTCCCATTTATTGGAAAAGGCTTTTAGTAAACAACCAGTCAACAGTGAGACCTGTTTACCAATACTTCCCCTGTAGATAGATATAGGACATTGACGCCCTCAGGGGAACATGCATTAACAGAGCTCTCTGACAATACAAATAGTTACACAGCCAGCCATTCAGCCAATGACCTCACTCTAGGCTGAGTGGACCTTCAGCAGGTCATTTACATACTGTGGAGGTGGATTAACACGGTAAGCTTCTTGCTTTCCATCATGATGTGATCTCCTTTGCCCTTCCCTTCGGCGGTATCAAACAAAACATGACCGCCAACAACAGATGAAACAGTAGGATACAACTGTGACAGTCTTTCTGGAGGTAGAGAAAGTGAAACATTCTCTGTGTGTTCAGCGAGTCCTGTTCGACTTACACATAACCCCTGATCCTCTTCTTATGGTTCTGTATCGGTCTGTTCTAGATTATAGCTTTGGCACCTCTCCATCAACAGTGGACGATACCACCTTCATCTTTATAACTGATGCATAACACGCTGCCAGTCAAATGCCTCTCCTTCCATGTTGTTATTTTGGCTGCTGACAAGGGGCCTGTCTTTTAACTGGACCCAGTGGTGGTGTTGTCCCCTTCTGCTCCCATTAGATCAGGCCTGGCCTGGGGAGAGGATGGGGGAGGTTGGGAAGCCAGGGCCCAGCTACTCATCTCAGCCCAGCCTGATTGCACCTGACAGAGGAGAAATTCTCAACCAGGACTACAGTACACAGGTGATTCACTGGTCTGGTACATTTGTACCACCAAACACTCAGACAATCAGACAAAAAGGCACATAAGCGTGGTCCCAGAATAAACCAAATGATGCCACACAAGTAAGATAAAGACATTGTAATCACAGAGGATAAAGAAGCTACAGGAAAATAACTGATGTTGATAATAATCAGAGAGCTTTAGGGCTTTTAGATTGCGTGGGGGAAATACATTCATCAGTTACTGTTGTGCAACTCCCTCCTGAGGACCAAACAAAAACAATTAAAAAGGAGGAATGGTTTAGCTTTTGAAAAGTAGTGAAAGCAATTCAGGACTCCTGACAGTCACTAATGAATTATTAAGATTTTATTGTTGTTCTCCGTGGTGAGAGACTAGAACACAGTGACTCAGTTTGTTTGTAAATCAGCTTGGGAATGGAGATTGAGAAGTGACGGTAGACTACACTCTGAATCCAAAAAAGAGCCGACAACATTGAGTAGACAACATGTCAGTCAAGTTCATAAAGGATGTCTACCCTCAGATGAACCTCCTCCCACTTACATATTCACGCTATTTGCATATTGTTGGAATGAGAACATAAAAGAGAGCTCATTTTCCTTAATGAGGAGACCACAAAGCAATAGTCAAGAAGAGTAAACAAAATGCTAATCGCTCCCGAGGGTTCTCTATGCACAGAATGGGCTCTTCTTGTAAACAAAAGTCATCAACCAACAAATACAAGGCAAGTCCTATGTAAATATGAACATTTGACATATACCCAATGAAATAGTATAGGCTAGACCTAACCCTTCACTATACTGTTTAAGTTGGTGTGACATAATGCATGTTTGTATAGTTCAATATACATTATAAGTGCAGGAGCAGTCCAGAGGTAGTTGATTGATTGGCTTGAGTACTGTACAGTCCAAATGACAGGGATTATAGCTAAAGATTGGTCTTATTCCTCTGTGACCAGGGTCAAATCACTTCTTGTCACTGCTGCCGTGCCAATCTGAGCCCCAAATGGAAAATTCGTTAGCATTAGCATATTTAATTCAGCAGCCCATTACGTCATAGCTCTGCTTGGAAATGGGATAAAGCAGAGCAGGTTTAAAATCACGAAGGCACTGTTAATCCTTAGCATATTTGTTCTTTATCCATTTTGTGATAGGATCTAATGTCAAAAAGCACAACATTAACATTATTCTAGTATCATAGAAATCCTACCAAGCTAACAGAGTGTAGAAGCCATTGTATTGTAACAGTCTGCCTGCCAGGCTATGTTAAACCCCATGTGTTTTACGATGCCTCTCTGCCTTGCTGGCTGGGCACCATGGCTGCAGCTGCAGCCTGCCACGTGGGCTTTGTCCTCCACACTACAGCAGGAGGCTTGAGCTCTGCATGGAGGAGAGCTCTGCCATTCATCAGCCACCACACCATTGACTTTTATAGCCTAGCTCCCCAAAAAACACCTTAGTTGAAAGTATGGGCCATTTGGGTCGGGTCGACTCTGTTCTGTTCTGCTGGCACGTTGTTTTGGACAGGCCGTGTCACTCGCCACACTAATTAACATCAGCCACATCCATTACCATCAGGCCTCTGAGTCACAGGGTGTTGAAACATCTTCCCCCTTAGAGGACCAATGAATCACAAACCAATAAAACAGAAACCCTATCAATAAACATGAACGATGCTGAGTGAATAACCTCCGTGTCATCCATTACTTACAATGCGGAAAAACACTGACAGAGACGGGACGCAATCGATGTGGAGACGTAACGTCAACGATATCATGGAGGTTGTTAGTGATGCCATTCACGTGTAGGATCAGGTAACTAACGGGTCAGGACCTGTTCGTGAACAGTATTTCCATTCACCTCATTGGAAGTCATCCTACTTCTGTATGCCGTCAGTAACACACACTTCGCTAACCGGTCTCTCTCAGCCACTGCAGCTGTCACTGGGGTAAATATATGAATCTGTTAGAAAACTAACTCTCTGGAGAACGCTGACCTTACAAACTGAATCAGAATCGATCGTCTCATTGCGGTGTAAACCTGTCATTGAGACTGAACATGCAGAGTAGTCAGGGAGGAGAGCAGTAGTTGGAGCTGATCAGGAATGGACTGGAACTGCAGTCAACAATGACGCAGAGACAATTCACAAGACTTTGGGAAAAGAGATGGTAAACTGACAGGAGTTATCTACCCAACCAGGTCTCTCTCTCTCCCACTGTATAGACTGCTTGTAGCAGCAGTACAATCCTCCTGCATGTGGTTTGGCCCACTCCTTCACTTCAACAGGAATGTCTCCATCTGTGCCAAACTGATTTTCACAAAATGTAGATACAAGCAGAACCAAAAGAAAGACAGGATGAATAGAGTTTAGGTTGAGAGAGTACGGTGGTTGAGTAAGGGAATGCACATTTTTGATTGAAGCCGTCTGCTGCCTACGTCGTGATACGAACAGCATACCAAATGCCATGATACTACACACCCATCATATTATTTCATAATAAAGTAACCCTAAATACACATACACACACACCTCAGATGATAAACCCTTCCATTAGAGAGTTCTAAAAGACCATGCCATTGCCCTGTTGTCCTGACATCAGAGAGGCAGGCTGTATCTGCTACTCGCCTGGTATTCAGTGAATGAGAGGAGTGGCAGATGGAGGGGGTGTTTTGGATTCCTCACCAGTAGGTCTGGGCATCTATTCTCAGCTGGCCAAGGTCCCGGTCAAACAACCCCAGTACAACCACACACACAGTTGGAAAGGCAAACACACATGCAATCACACACACTTGCACAATCTTGGTGCACACACACACACACACCCTCCTCATTTCTCCACCCACAGTGTGCCAGGGGTGGGCAGACAAGACCCATCCCGCTCAGAGCTGCATACTAACACATTCTTCTACCTGACGTCTCCCTCCCTCACTCATACTCTCTCGTTCATCTATTTTCTTCGGGGGATGCAATGAATTCCATACTGGTGAGGTGCCAAAATATCTAACATTCCTAAATCAGAGCAGAGTGGTATGTACAGTTGTGTTTCTAACTATTGACCTGTGTAATCCTAACTATGTTCTCTCATTCATAAATGTATAAACCACATTTCAGTGCGAGAAGGCCTCAAGTAGCTGAGAGGAAATTATTTTTGATAGAAATACAAGTAGTAACAGAACACAGTACTAAGGAAGCTCTGTGTGCCTGGAAGCATGTGCTTTTGAATCATGGCGAGTATGTATGACAGTGAATGTGCTTACTAGAGTGCAGTTTTCACATGAAGGCTGTGGTGTGTGTGTGTGTGTGTGTGTGTGTGTGTGTGTGTGTGTGTGTGTGTGTGTGTGTGTGTGTGTGTGTGTGTGTGTGTGTGTGTGTGTGTGTGTGTGTGTGTGAGAGAGTGTGAGAGTGTAGAGTTGGCCGGGCCTCCAGTCCTGTGGGTGTGTAGATGAGACTCCACTGACTTATTGCACTTCCTGCTGAGACACAGGAAGCTCCCAGATTCCTGTCAGGAAGGGGAGGAGCTAAACTCTCATGAATCCCAACTCAGATTCTCTCTCTCTGTATTCCAACAAAACTCCTGTCAAAGAAAATGGTGTCTTGCACCTGAGTGCACAGAGGAACTTTTTGTGAAACAGGTTAAACCTTTTACATAGTGTACCACCAGCGTTAAATCTCAGAGGAGGTGCAGAGTGCCCTTGCCATCTGATTATCACGCTCCTTGTCATGACATTTTCCTCTCCTGTTGTCTGAATTCCTGTGGACACACGGCAAAGGATGTGGCCCCACCAAACACAGTCGTAGCTGCTGAATGATGGCTGACCTTTCTCCAGGCAATATTTGAGACATGAAGCCTCAGGATAGATGAAAGGGAAGGGCTAGAGTGGCAAATATCCCTGGAAGTATTGATGATTAGGCCAGCCAGGGCTTCTCCTGAACAATAGCATGGATCAAAAGATGTGTGGTTCAGGTCGGGGTCTATTCTTCTCTCTACATAAAGCGTGTTTTGTTCTTTTAAAAGAGTCTGGTCGGAATGGCTGTCTCGTTGGATTCCCGCTGCACATTAATAACCTTCAATAGCTATTCAGGGTCCATTTGAACAGAGCGAAGACTGAAATTCTGCCGTCCCCTCTGGGTGAAGCACTGATACACTCACTGATACACTCACATGGGCCATGTAATACTGATACACTCACATGGGCCATGTAATACTGATACACTCACATGGGCCATGTAATACTGATACACTCACATGGGCCATGTAACGCAAACAGGGCAATTAAATTATGGCAAAGGCATTTGATCACTCTGAATGAAGAGGGTGGCTCGGTTTAAAAAGGCAAATTTATCACCATCAAGGACTGTCCTGTGACAATGGGGGAATTAGGTATCCTGACTGTTTCCAAGAGGTGACACATCACAGCTTCCTAGAAACATGAGTCATGAAGCTGATTAGAAACTCCCTCAAGGAGTCATGCATCATAAAATAACAGGGATTACTTCTACTTTTTACTTTCCTCATTGAGCAGGACCAAGAGGGTTAGCAATGACCTCCACATCATCGTAGATCATGTGGTCTCATGACTGAAAGAAGGAGAAGTCTATCTACATTTCCTTTTCAATCCAGCTCTAAGAATCGTTTCAGATTCATCACAACCGTTCGGTCAACGTACAAAGACACAAAAAAGGAACAATTGGTGTTTTGTCTACACTCCAGATTCAATTTGTACTGTTGGAGACAGTACCAGTAGACAGAAGGACGGGAGAAGAGAGAAAGGGAGTCACAGAGAGAAAGGGGAGGGAGGGAGGGTTAGAGAAAGAGTCACATAGAGAAAGGGAGGGCGGGAGAGAGAGGGAGAAGGAGAGAGACCAGCCTTCCATATTGAGCAGTCATCTGCCAATTGACCCACTGGCTCCCATTCTGGACTGTAACCCTACGCTGCTCTCAACAGTACACAGGCACACAGGATGATCTTGGGTAATTTGGTTGCTTGTTTGGATAATCCATCATCTGCCACACTGTGGGCTCTCAAACCAAACACCAAACCAAACCATATGAGGACAGATTACAATGAAGCTGATTCAAAACAGACAGAAATAACAGAAGAACATTCATCTGCGGGAAAACAATTAGATGAACACAGAAGGTTTAGAGTCTTAGCTACAAGACACTTAATGATAACTAGGCCTCATGCATTCTGTAATAGCTGTAATGTTTAATAAAGTCATAAGTGAGCTGCTGTTATGAGACTGGGCTGTCTGCTTAATAGGCTTCTTTAACCATGTCATTACATCAGTATAGGACATGTGTATCGGTGTGATCCAACAGCTCTCTCTCTCTTTATGCTGTATGTGGAGGCCAATAACACTCCGTCTCTTTTACAAGAAGCATGTCACATAGTTAAAGAAGGGAAGTCTATATGAAGATCTCTCTCTCTCTCTGGTACAACTCTTTACAACCTGCCGTCACTCAGTGAGTCAGTCAGCCGCTGCTAATTTCACACCCTGCTAAAGTGCCAATTAAATGTGTATAACATTATCGCTAAATATAGAAGGTGCACTCACTGGAGCTGCTCTTCTTCCATCTGATAAAAATGACAATTACGCTTGTGGGTTTCCTGTGACAAGAAGACATGGCTGCCTGCCAGGATGGAATCACCAGTGAAGGGAGTGATACCCTGGTATTGTTAGCTGCTTTCACTGATGTCCCTATCCTTCACTTCAATTCCCAGTTAACATTAACATGTCCTCTCCCACAGGGTTTATGGAGCAGTATGGAACACGCACGCACACGTCCAATGCAACCTCACTAAAATAAGATTTGGGAACACGCTGCAGAATTGCAGGAAGTCAAACATTGGCAGGGGAGTTCAAAATGTGACACGGTAGTGTGAGAGTTAAGTGAAGTAGTACACTGCAGTATCACTTCTGAAACAGAGAGCGCTTTGATCCCATAATTTCCACTGGGCCTAGCTATACATATCCTGTTTGCCCACCCATCCTTTACGGACCGTAGACAATTAACACAGCCTGTCCCTTCAAATCATCAAACACTACCTTCATCCTTTGACAACATAGCAACGGCTTCAAACTTCTACTGATGATCAGGAGAAAAACCAGAGGAATTAGTCAGAGCAGTTTAATGGAACTAAGTATGTACAATGAGTTTAGAATAGATATGTTTGCTCAAAAAGGGTAGGTAAGCCACCTGGCCAAACCCAGTCCTTTGTATCTTCTATTGCAAAGGTCAACTCGGCGAGCTCACCACAGAAGAGCATCGATGATTATCATAACATGTGAAAATCCATCTCAAACTTCCCCCTCTGCAATTCAGTGGTCATAGATCATGAATCATACATTTGATTTGTTGCTTGTTTATGCCCGGGGTCAGTTATACCAGTCACATGGGAAGCGTCCCCTTTTGAGTTATTGGATTTTTTAAGTGACCTTTAGGAATTCAGGAAATAACGTTCAGATTCAGAATAACCTTGTGGGAGTGCAAATGAAAGCAAGGACTGAATGATCAAGGATAGGAGGGGGTCTGTGTGAGAGGGAGAGAGGCTAGAGGTAAGAGCAAACGTACACCAGACAGCTAGCCTTTCATCTTCCATCCTCCCAAGAGTACGTGATGGGACCCATTTCACACACAGACAGAGATCCAAAGAGGTGAAGCACACACTTCCAGTTCATAACGCTATACATGAGGTCCTCCCTACTTCTCCTCTATTGTGTTCCATTCTATACACTCTGTGGCTGAGAGCACTCTTTTCCTGGGAAGTGTGCTTTCAAAGAAGGCTTTGAAGTGTTCTTGAAAGTCGCCATGAGAGGGCAGGGGAGGTACAGTATTGTCTAAAAGAAGGAAGTGATCTGTCCCAGTCACAGGTCAGTGCTGTGAATAAGCCTGGAGATGATGACAGCACAGGGGCTGAGGGGTGAGTAATTGGGAAGGAGAGTGGAGGGAGGACGGTGTTGCCGGGCCGCCTGGCCGCCTGGCTGCGTACCACAGTACAGCCATCAAGACCAGTCATGGAGAAAACCATGTAGCCACAACCTCAGTCTAATGACAACGACCTCTTAATATGTCTAGAGAAATTGTGGTAATTTTATATAACAGCTGCATCTAAAAACGTATTAAATTTACATTTTTCAGAAAGTTTGATGTGTTTGAGTGATGATTGAGTTGAGGACTTGGCTAGCGCTGTAGGCTACTTCAGGGACTAATTTAACACTGCTTGGACCAGCGCAGAACGAGCATCTGCAGAATAATGCTAACGCAATCCCCTGAATGCTGCAGTGCAAATTGCTGTAATGAAGCTATTTCATTACCGAGACAAGCATTGCTGAATAAACAGGAAAAACAACTCGTAGTGCTTCATGAGCCATCTGTGGAGGTGCTTTGGCAAAGAGTGCCGCAGTGTTTACAACACTGATGGCAGGAGAGACACAGAGGATGTCTACTGGAGTGGAATAACGTGCTGCTCCAACATCCCCCTATCTTACAACGTCATTAACTTCATGTAAATGCACAGTAGGGGTGGGAGTTTGACAATATTTAAAAAATGCAGATACTGGATTAAGGTTAGATACTGGATTCATATACGTTCCAAGACAGAGATTTGCTGTAACCTGTTGCTCCTAATCCCTTGCTTGTCCATAAACACTGTAAAAGAGCTACACCTATTTTCTTTTTATTTAACCTTTATTTAACTAGGCAAGTCAGTTAAGAACAAATTCTTATTTACAATGACGGCTTTCCCCAGCCAAACCCGAACCCGAACGACACTGGGCTAATTGTGCGCTGCCCTTTGGGACTCCCAATCACGTTCGATTGTGATACAGCCTGGAATCAAACCAGGGTCTGTAGTGACGCCTCTAGCACTGAGATGCAGTGCCTTAGACCGCTGTGCCACTCCGGAGCCCATAAAGACCTAACATAACCTCAGCATCTACACAACGGACTTCAGGTACGAGACGCCAATCACGTCATCTAGTTAGGGAACAAATCAAATTGTATTTGTCACATGCGCCGAGTACAACATGTGTAGACCTTACAGTGAAATGCTTATTTACAAGCCTTTCACCAACAATATAGTTGTGAGAGAGTTCACCTACACCTCTGTAGAGAAAAGGAGCCTGTCCAGACACATTAGTTTGGTATAATATATCTGCTGCAGTGTGCTGGATCATGTCCTCTGTGTGTAGATAGATACTTCCCAGCAGACAGCTGAAACGCTGCTAATGGTGGTAAAAATAAACAGACTTCCTCAGCATGAAACAAAGCCAAGGTTTCTTCTTAAGACAGGGATCAAAAAGAATCAAAAATCCCCAAACTTCTGACATGTCTGAAATACACACTCACACAGCACACACGACAGAGGTACATTCGTGACTCCAAAACTACAACAGTTGTCCTTTGATAATTCAACAGAGAAAGCAGCCTTCATCTAGCCAATCAAGTTGAAAACCTTGGGATGACAAGATACAAGAAAAGCTGAAGTACACATTGAAAAAAGCCCATGTCTTGCTGGGTTTGGGGAATTTGCAGAGCGAGAAGAAAATAGGACTGAAAAGCTGGCCCACTTACAGCCCGTCTTCCAATAAGCTATGTTTGAACAGAGGCCAAGGGAGCCTTAAAAGTGTATAAATCATTTCCTTTACGGTGGGTGAATGCAGTTCATACACTACGTTCAGATTGAGGTAAAGGACATAGGTGTGAGACGTGTGTAACTTGTAATATTGGGAAATCGAGGCAGCCCCTTTTCCTTGAGCTCTGACAATGACACAGGATATGCCAGGCATTCACAGGAGTTATGGTGTTGAGTTTGACATCTGAGGGAGAAAAATTGTCAGCCAATTTAGCCCGCTAGCAGGAAGCAATCCACATTGTTGCGCTGAAAGGAGAAAGGGCCCTGTCTGACTGACATTTCGTGCAGAAAGAATGACAGCCTTGGGACCAAACATGAACAGCTAAAACAACGTAAGTATTTTTCCATCTGTATAAGTAGCATGAGTACGAGTCATAGAGCGATACACGTGATCAAAATGATGAAAGCAATAAATTCCCTCTATTATATTAGCTACTATTGTTCTCGGTAATACTACAGATATGCTAATTTTCATGCAGTGAATTACTTGAATGACGAAATCAGCACCAGAGTCATGCTCTCCAGACATGTCATAATGACTTGTCTCCTGACATTCATTAAGTGACAGGCTGATTTTCCTCCTCCTCAATTAGGCCTAATTGACCGCTTTCAAAAGCCAAGCTAGTTCCTCTATTAGAACAAAGCAGATGGCTAATTGCATCAGAAATGAAAAATGTGTGTGTGTGTGTGGGGGGGGGGGGGGGGGGGGGGCCTCTGTTGATTGCGGTAATGGACTTGGGCAGCTTGTCTCACCCAAGCTGCCATCCCAGCCAGACTGATGGAAACCAGACTGTGGTGTGGCTGGTCACTCAAGCCCTCTTATCTCCCTATCTCACTCCTAATGATCCTACTGCACACATTACACCATTCTGTCCAACACTGAAGAATTCTGTTCATTCACTAAGAAATTGGAGCACCGATGCGGTTCTGTGTGATGCTAAGAGAGGAAATGAGTGACAATCAAAACGCAATGCAAAATCAAAGGCACCCTTCGGTTAAGTTTATTGCAGTTGCATTTTTCTGTGTTAGAATTCTGAGGGGAATATCACTTATTTGGCTGTCATCGCTTAGTCTATCTGCAGTTTCAGTAGACTGATTGTTCCCATGGGTCTGTAGAAGAGGCTGACTAGGACACCAGCAGGAGGGCTAGTGTCAACACTCCACAGGGCAGGTCTCTGCTAGGTTAAACATCTGACTGGTGCCTGTAGGCTTCTTATTCACATGCCAGGCCAGGGACTGAGGGTGAGCTCCTGCTCCCCATGCCACCTGCAGTTCTCTGGGAGCAGACAAGCTGCTCTCCCCTCCCAGCACGTCCTAATCAGAGTAGATGAGCATCATAGAGAGGAGAGGACTGGCACTGACCACACACACACACACACACACACACACACACACACACACACACACACACACACACACACACACACACACACACACACACACACACACACACACACACACCATTCATTGTCCTTTAAACTAGAATAGAACACCATGAGAGCCATGGGAAATTAGAACCCATTGACAAAGTCCCTCTCAAGCCATTTTGGGCAGAGGACTTTACTTCAATGGGCACAGTGCTGGTAGTATGCTTTAAGTAGTCCAACATGAACACATCCATAGACTCTGTTGATCTCCTGTTTTAAATAGCCATAAATAAATGTTATTGGTGTGAATTCAACAATCAAAATGCACTGGTAGAGTTTGTGGGTTAGGTGAATTATATTGCATCCTGGTTGGAGACCTAGACTTTCCCTTCAAAATAGTTAATAGTTCTGCTTTACAAGCCAACAAAAGAGAATGTAAATATTCCCGTTGTGGGAAAGATTGAGCAAAACCAGTGAGGCTGACTGAGGCCAGCATAGCCTACCATTTCCCCAAATGAGTCTGCTTTTATCTGTCAGCTTCATGGTGTTTAAATAGTGATTACGTCCAGAGACCCAACTCTGTGACACATCTTAGACAATCCTCACCCAGATGTTAAAACCCACTAATTCTTTGTTTTGCTAGCAGGGGCCAAGGGCCATTTCTTCTCTCCCCTCCACACGAGTGCAAGCTCCAAGACAGCAGAAACTCAGTCTCATTCATTTCAACTCATCTCGACTCTCCGTTTTGTTGTGAATCCTATTGTTCATTCAGAGCACCTGGCCACACTCATAAAGCGTATTAAAATGTCATTTTCACTGTAATAAAATACTACACATTTTAATTAAATGTCAATTCACTAGATAGGTGCGTGTCATTAGAATGTTAAGTAGCTGGGGTTCCGTTGCTTCTCTCAGACACGACAATTGGAGTTTTAATTGACCTGGGGTTGATGCTGCGGAAGGATGGAGGGATGACCAGGGCAATGACAGTACCTTCCTTCCACTGCACACTTCTCTCTGTCCATGGCCTCTTAACATCCCACTTCAATTACCCCTCTGAGGCTGGGCCTACAGAGTATTAATCTCCAGCAGAAATACGTTTCTGCTCTATACATTTCTAAATACAGCCACGTGTCGTGCAAAGTTTCGAGGGGATTCAGAGGACGAGTGTAGATTGGTGTCATATGGAGGCCCTAGACTGCGATTTGTAGCATTACACTGTCAGCTCCATGTTGCATTTTGTGGCAAAGCCAGTGAAAATATGAATTATCAGTCAGTTGAGGGTTGTGCTGTTTTCTTTGCTTCATGACCGATATGTTTTCCCTGACATATGTCCCGGGAAGCAGAGCTGATGACATGCTATGGTTATCCCTCTAGTTGTGTGGGGGCTGTGCTTTGGCAAAAGGGGTATCGTCGGACAAGGCCACAGTGTCTCCCGACCCCTCCTGTCTCAGCCTCCAGTATTTATGCTGCAATAGTTTGTGTCGGGGTGTTAGGGCCAGTCTGTTATATCTGGAGTATTTCTCCTGTCTTATCCGGTGTCCTGTGTGAATTTAAGTATGCTCTCTCTAATTCTCTCTCTCTTTTGAAGGACCTGAGCCCTAGGACCATGCCTCAGGACTACCTGGCCTGATTACTCCTTGCTGTCCCCAGTCCACCTGGTCATGCTGCTGCTCCAGTTTCAACTGTTCTGCCTGCGGCTATGGAACCCTGACCTGTTCACCGGACGTGCTACCTGTCCCAGACCTGCTATTTTCAACTCTCTAGAAACAGCAGAAGCGGTAGAGATACTCTCTGAATGATCGGCTATGAAAAGCCAACTGACATTTTGCTGAGTTGCTGACCTGTTGCACCCTCTACAACCACTGTGATTATTATTATTTGACCCTGCTGGTCATCTATGAACATTTGAACATCTTGGCCATGTTCTGTTATAATCTCCACCCGGTACAGCCAGAAGAGGACTGGCCACCCCTCATAGAGAGGAACCAGGCTAAGTTACTTCCTAGGTTCTGGCCTTTTTAGGGAGTTTTTACTAGCCACCGTGCTTCTACACCTGCATTGCTTGCTGTTTGGGGTTTTAGGCTGGGTTTCTGTACAGCACTTTGTGACATGTAAGAAGGGCTTTATAAATACATTTGATTGATTGATTGATTGATTGATTAAGTTGACCTTACAAGCAATTTACCAGAGCTGGCAAGGTCAGACGTTCCCCTGATATGAAGCTATTGTTCCTATAGGCCTCACTCTGGAGCAGATCTCCTGTGTTGGTTTGCGGTCATTGCCAGCTGCTGCATTGGAGAGTTTGATCAATATTTTGTTTGTGTTGACACGTGATAGACAGCGTACCTCTCACAGTTGGAGAGTGCTGTGAGCTCAGGTTAGATGCGTTTCAGAGAAAACAGGAAGCCATCAACACCAAAGACTCTGCAATGTAGCTCCCTAAGAGTCTGTCACAGTAGGGATGGTTTCAGGCAGGAAAAACTAGTTTCACTCTCCCTCTCTGTGTGGAATGTACCTAGCAGTACACACAGAGATATGTGAGAAAAAGTAGGTAATCATTAACAAGAGAGACCAAAAAGAATTTTGCACCCTTTTTCAACGGTTACAATGCTTCCTTGTTCACGCAATGACCATGACATGTTAATCTACAAAAGGACTACTATCTAAATTGTGTTTATCAATCTCAAACAAAGCAATCACATACAGCTTCCCTTCAAGACAAACCCACAGAAATAAAACATGAACATGTAAGGTCAGGTGACTGCAGTTCAACAGAGAAGACTATGTATATACAGTTGAAGTGAGGGGAGCTGCTGCCTGGCCAAGCAGCTGACATAAGGATACCATAAGTTTGGCCAGGTAAGGTAGGGAAGTGCAGACCATGTGCTCTCTCTCACACAAAGCAGCAGGAATGTGTGTGTGTGTGTGTGTGTGTGTGGTAAATAGCTTCGTAATCGCACACCATCTTCTGCTTGTGGGACATACCTTGAGTCTCAACCCTTGTGCTTTGTCTGCTTTTGGACATTATCATAGGGAAGCTAGTCCCCATTTTCCCCCCACTTCCTTCAATGTTGATATTTTCGTGAGACAGTGAAACTCAAGGCCAGCGGTATTCGGTATAGTCTTACAAGACTGCAATTCAGCCCCATCAGCACACTGTCTGAATCACAATATCTGAGCCTGTTGATCTGAGAGAGACAGACAGCCCTGTCAGGTACTGAGCACTGTATACTGAGGCAAAGACGGAGAGACAGACAGACAGCCCTGTTAGGCACTGAGCCCTGTATACTGAGGCAAAGACGGAGAGACGGAGAGACAGACACCCCTGTTAGGCACTGAGCCCTGTGTACTGAGACTGAGGCAAAGAGGGAGAGACAGGAAAAAAAGCTGGGTATCTGACCACTTGCCCCCATTTCACATCTGAACTACCTTTCTCCACCTCCCTTTCTTTAGGGTACTGCCAACATTTCAGTAAGGCAAGCATTTTCCTCAGAGCTCCATGCAACTCTGATCCAACACTTTGCAGGAGCCGCCTTTAGATGTTAATTATGCATTAACTAGGGATCAAAGACAACTAATAGGCAGATCAGCCTTTTGACTTTGCCAAGGCTCTTATAACCTCCTAGGCCCTCGTTTTCTCCTGAATAAATAATGTCTCTGTTGAATCTCGTGTGCCGTGCTGCTGCCCAGTGTCGTGTGTAGAGACTGATAGGACTGCTGATTGGATTACTGTCTACACTAAAAGGCACCTGCCCCTCCGGTCTCTGTGGACCTCTCTCAGTCTGTAGCCCTGCAGCCATGCACTAGCTGCAGTACCCACACCCCAGAAGACCTGCCATCAGCTGCTCCCTATTAGTGCACATCAGACAGTGTGTTGGCAGAGATATAGAGCATTGCCTTGGACTCTAAAAGCCAATGTGGATGAGAGGTTATTCTGAGGAGGCTGGATGGACACATCAAATATTGTGGAACAAATGCTTGGTTGTATATCTGTATCAATTAGGTCCATACTTAAAGTGTGTTAGAGCATTATGCGTCAAACAGCCAAAACGTTCAGAGTACATGATGTATTGTACAGTGTCCTGAAATGTACTTTAACTGCAACACATGTCGTCTCCACTCACACTAGATACTTACATTGATAAACACACAGTATACATACACATCATTAGGGAACCTGGGAAGATGATGTGCACACAAACACATTACAAGAACACATAATGCAGCTCTGACATTTCTATATATACCCAATATTTCACAGGACCACGGTTCCTGTTGTTTAGGTTTCTACACAAAGGGAGCAATTTATTGCACATTATGTCAGCAGCTACTGTTCACATACAAGAAGTAAAGAAAAGAAGTACCTCGCCAAAATCATTACAGGGACTTTAGAGACAAACTCTCCTCTTTCACATTGTTTTAAGAACCTGACCTATTTCCTCCACTGGCTTCCCTGTACATTTCGTTTTCTTTCCGCTGGTACATTTCCTTGCTTTCACAGAATGGGGACCTGAATAGAAATGGGAGTTTTCACCCCGGATCTCCTTTTCAATGAAACTACCGCTTGCCAGAAGAGGTCTAGAGCTTATGTAATCACAAGAACAGGGAAGGTACGTGGCACAGGGAGACAGAGACCGAGAGACAGACAGACAGACAGCGAGAGGGCGCGAGAGATAAATGGAGAGAGGAATGAAAAGAGAGCGAGTGGGAGGGAGGGAGGGCCGGTCCTTAGATGTGTCTGGCTCTGTCTGACCCTGTGAGTGTGCTTCCTTTATCAGGAAGCCGAGCGGGGCGGGGGCCTCTGCCTCTACCCGCCTGGGCCTTCAGTCTCTATTGACAGGCTCACTGACACAGGGACTCAGCCGCCTCGCCTCACTCACGCCTCCACACAGCCCAGTAATGGTGCCATTCAGCTGGTTAATAAACGCTCTGCCCACCTGACTTCACAGCCTCATGCATTTCAATGGCCACACAGACGGATCCCTTGCAACAGTCACAGTTTCCATCTCCTCACGGCTACGGAGGCCTATGGGGGCCAGGCGGGGAGATGTGAGTGAGATAAATCGGCCACGGCTGGAAAACTCGGACAACACTTTGATAAATATAGGACAATATTGATCTCTCCAGGGAGGCTAGAGTGAAAGTACAGAACAAAGGAGAGCCAATAGGCCTGCAAATATACTGCAGTGGCTGAATGTAGACAAACCCTCCTCTTCTTCTACCCCCTCCCATCCCCATCCTCAAAATACACAGCCTCTGCTTAAAATAGTAGGTCATCCAGCCTTATACAGGCTTGAGGCTGAAAGCTGGAGACAAGAGTGGTGGTTTGTTACAGTGTGGAGCATCAGCATTCACATCCCAGAGTCCAATTACAGTACTCTGCAATGTTTTTGCATGTTCCTTAGATTGGTAAGGGACTATAACCTAGACATGTCTGCACTAACAAATACGGGCAACCGTCTTTGTTGAATGCCAAAATAGATGTACATATATCGATATGAAAAACAAGTTCCAGTTACCGCAATGATAAACTGAAAAAAGTAACTGCCCCAACCTAAAATGTCTAAGAAGGGAGTCACGCTTGAACCTGCCAAGAACAGTAGTGCCATAGAACTGAGACATAGACATGTCACTGTGGGTTGGCTGCAGTACAGTGGCTGTCTAATCCCTCCACACATACACACAGACACACAACACATTGTCTCTGCATAATCCCTACCTCCATGAAGAAATATTCCCCCCTGAACGACCACACTGACTGGATCTCTAGTCTAGCGGGAGAGAGAGCAGGAGTGGCTGTTGCCGGAGAGAACAAACTTCTAAGTATTCTGCGTGTTTCAACTAATAGGGAGGTGGTCCAGTACTGCAGATGGGGTGGTGGTGGAGGGAGTGTAACGTTCTGTAAAGGACCTCTCCATTTCCTAGACATGCAGTAATGATAAAATACTTGCTGTATTCTCCTGCAACTCCAAGCTACAGGATTTTGAGACGTGCATAAGTCATTTTCTGCTAATCCTTAGTATACAAGTCCTATCTTTGAAATGGCTTTAAGTGAAGTTATGGAGTAGAAGTTGGGCAAAACTATGAATGACAATTTCACACCGTATCACTACTCATCAAATCCCCTTCCCACCCAAACCCTCCCAAAGTCCTCCCCCACAGAGCTGCTATCAGCCCTATCCTGACGTGGCTGTAACCTCCTAGCCAATCTCCCAGCGTGCTTACTCACACTGAACAGCACAATGGTGTTAATGTCCTGGCCAATGGTGTTTATGTTCTTTATTATTTTAATAATTTACAGGCTCTCTGAGGAGCACTGCTAACATGGGTTGAGAGCTCAGTGTCATGCTAATGATTCTGCAGTAGTAGACTAGCACACACTCTGATCACACACACACACACTACTCAGACCAGGAAATAACCCACTTGGGGCAGTCAGACAGCTTACTGTGTTTGGGCCTGGCTGTAGTCTATAGAATGGGTTATTTATGAGGAGGAGCTGTGAGCCTCGAGTGGATCAGACCCGGGGCCCTTCAGCGGACCCCTCGGGGTTCTGCAGCCTGACTGACGTCCTCTCTCCAGACCCCATCTCAACATGGATCAATGCACCACCGTGGCTCTGTGAGCTGCTGAATGTACTCTGGTATGTTAGGGACAGGACTGGAGATGAGGTAGGACAATGTACATTAAAGGAGTCTACACAGAATAAGCAAACAGGGCCAATGAAGCGAAGCGCTGTGTTGCAATGTCGTATTTCGTCACAATAGGGACGGCTCCTTGTAAAACACTGTTATTCGAAGCAGTTTTTTTCTACCTGGAAATTGAGACCCGACGCATCATTTGTTGCGAAGACTGAGGGGCAGTATTGAGTGAGTTTTGAAACAGATGTCCCGCCCCTTTGTCTACATGACATATTTTCGGGTATCCCTTGTGGTATAAACACAGAAGAGATGGATGTTCTGCTACACTGGTGAGACACAGGAGACCCTTAGAGGAGGTTGTATTCAGACAAACACGCAAAAGACAACATCTGGAGGGAGACATCACAACATTTGAACACCGAAACTAATATCAGAGAAACATGGAGAAAAGGGTGAAGGAGACGAGGAGTGGGGCAGCTGCTGGTGTGTGTGTTCCACCGACACCAATAATATGCCAGATATGGTATGTACTCGTCATGCAGCCGAGTGCTTTTGTACAGTGTGTGTGTGTGTGTGTGTGTGTGTGTGTGTGTGTGTGTGTGTGTGTGTGTGTGTGTGTGTGATCCTATGTTTACAGGTGTAGTTAGAACATGTGAAATTTGCTCTTTTCTGGATGGGAGAAGTTGTGAGGGGTACATATTCAGTTCATGCGTTGTTATCATGATTAGCAGGGTAAGTTCAAACATCTGAAAACAGACATTGTGGTGTGTGTTTAAAATAAATATAGAGATTTATCCCAGATTTAACACATTTTCATTTACAATAACGACCTGGGGAACAGTTACAGGGGAGAGGAGGGGGATGAATAAGCCAATTGTAAGTTGGGGATAATTAGGTGGCCATGGTATGAGTGCCTCCTACTGGCCCTCCAACACCACTTCCAGCAGCATCTGGTCTCCCATCCAGGGACTGACCAGGACCAACTCTGCTTAACTTCAGAAGCAAGCCAGCAGTCGGATGCTGTATGTGCTAATTAGATGGAGATGTTTATGAAATCAGTTATTTTGAGTAAGCACTTTAACTCAAAAGGAGCCCATGGAGATATTTCAAAATGTATTGCAATGTATTCGCCATCTGCTTGTAGGTGTTGGGTGGGGTTTGGACAGCCCAAAGACAGATCTGAGCCCTGAAGGCTCATCTACAGGTGGCTCAATGTCTGGCCCGTCTTACCAAAACCCAACACACCGTCCAGGCTCACCCATGCTCTCTGCCCTGCAACTCCATCCACCACCATCTCCCAAACCCAGGTCCAATGGCTGGAAGAGGAAGATTGCTGAGGATTCTCTGGACACTGACATTATGCAGCGGGTGGATGACTTACATGCTGACCAGACCGGACACGTCGCGTGCGCTGCAAAATAAATTTAGAAATCCATGTTATTCAATTATTGCACCCACACTGCCCGAGCGCGCCAACGAGCGTCAACGATGCCAAGGGCTAAAATAGAAGTCATTCCTATTTTTGACGCAGATCGCGCTGAAAGTCCTGCCTCTCCCATCTCCTCATTGGTTTATAGAAGCAGGTACCCACGTGCCATCTCCTCATTGGTTATACCCACGTGGGTGATTGAAAGACAAACTGTTTTGTCGGTTGTCGTGGTAATACTATGAAAGTGTAGATGCCAATCACCATATAAGTTCAAAGATGAAAAAGCCTGGAAGGAGGAGAGATGACTAGAAACCATGAGATTCTCATTTGAAAATTGTCCAAGTTCAACTTTTCCCCCGATGCCTTGAGATGGATGAAATCATACCTTGAAGGCAGAACTCAATGTGTCAGAGTGAGCAATGAGCTGTTGCCCACTCTTAGCTATGATGTGGGCGTGCCCCAAGGGTCAATACTGGGGCCCCTCCTGTTCAGCCTGTACATTAATGATCTGCCTTCTATCTGTACTGTGTCTGAAGTTCAAATGTATGCAGATGATACAGTGATATATGTGCATGCAAAGAGCAAACAACAAGCTGCACAAGAACTCACTACTGTAATGGTCCAGGTTACAAAGTTGCTCAGTGACTCGTGTTTGCATCTCAATGTGAAAAAAACTGTTTGCATGTTCTTCACAAAGAGGGCAACATATGCTACTGAGCCAGATGTCTATGTGTCATGGGAGAAGCTCCAGGTGGTATCTGATTTTAAGCATATTGGCCATCATACTTGATTCCAACCTCTCTTTTAAAAAGCATGAGAAAAAAGTAATTCAGATAACCAAATTCAACCTAGCTCATTTCCGATTTATACGAAATTGTTTGACTACAGAGATAGCAAAACTGTACTTCAAATCTATGATACTCCCCCACTTAACATACTGCTTGACTAGTTGGGCCCAAGCTTGCTGTACAACATTAAAACCTATTCAGTCTGTCTACAAACAGGCTCTCAAAGTGCTTGATAGGAAGCCCAATAGCCATCATCACTGTTACATCCTCAGAAAGCATGAGCTCCTGAGTTGGGGAAATCTTGTGCAATACACCGACGCATGTCTTGTATTCAAGATCCTAAATGGCCTGGCTTCCCCTCCACTCAGTATTTTTGTTAAACAGAAAACCCAAACATATGACAGCAGATCCACAAGGTCTGCCATGAGAGGTGACTGTATAGTTCCCTTAAGGAAAAGCACCTTTAGTAAATCCGCTTTCTCTGTGAGAGCTTCCCATGTCTGGAATACACTGCCATCAGACACCCATAACTGCACCACATATCACACTTTCACAAAATGCATGAAGACATGGCTAAAGGTCAATCAGATTTGTGAACATAATCCCTAGCTGTGTATTGCCGCTTTCCATGTTGTCTGTTGTCTGTAGCTTGTGAGGTGTGGAAACACTTTGTTGCTTTTATGAATTCTGTCTTACTGCTTTTTGTTCTATGTTGCTCTGTCTGTATGCTAAGTCTTGCTTGTCCTATGTTGCTCTGTCTGTATGCTATGTCTTGCTTGTCCTATGTTTCTCTGTCTGTATGCTATGTCTTGCTTGTCCCATGTTGCTCTGCGTGTGCTCACTGCTCAATGATTGTTTATATTGTAATTGTTTTTAATAACCTGCCCATGGACTGCGGTTGAAAATTAGCCGGCTGGCTAAAACCGGCACTTTTACTGAAACGTTGATTAAATGTGCACTGTCCCTGTAAAAATAAAATAAACTCAACGATTCGGGTTGACCGTTTTATGTGTGGATTAATTGTCGAAGTAGAGGACCTTGTGCATTTCAAGTAAAATAACAACTCAATGTTTATATCCCAGGACAAATTAGCTAGCAAAAGCAAGCTAGCTAAATAGAACAAATTATCAAGCAAGTGCAAGCTAACTAGCTAAATGCTTTTCGACCTATCCCCAAATTAATGTCATTGGTTCAGAGTTTGTTTTTATATTTTAACCTGCGTGTCGTGACCGCGTTTGGTGTAGGGGGACAAAATACATGTGCGCATGATGGCGCACGCGCGCAGCCGGTTTGGGTTCCATGTTAGAGAAACAGCAGGAGTTAAAAACAGAAGCTGTATCCAGCAAAGGCTGTCTATGACATCATGGTACCATGGACAGTGTCTAGTCCTGCTGATCAATGTCTCCTGTTTGTCAGTGACATGATGATGTACTTTCACAGGACCATCGATCAGTGCTCTGTCCACTCTCCAGTGAGTCCTCTCCACAGAACCCTGTCTCACCCCAAATATGGGTTCCCCAGCAAGCACTCTGGCCTTGGTAGCAGCAGCTGGACTACAATGAGTTGGGAGCCAAACTTGCTCACGACTATGAGCCCATGTCGATCATGGTGAAGCCAATTTTGCCACGGAAGAATAAGCAACAAAATCCTCCTTCATGACATGACAGATAGCGTGGCATACTTCCGTGGCGATGGCACAAACTGTCAAGATTCCTAGCTTCTAACTTACAGCGATACTTTGCGGTGTCTGCCACTCGCCAAAAACCGAAGGGTCACAGACAGCCTTCCTGCAGCAGTTAGAGGCGAGCTGTGAGTTCTCTCGAGCGAGATGTGAGGGGCAAGCCATTGAAGCAAGTCGTCAAATCTGGCAACAGACATCCGAAAGTATTGAAAATGTCTGTTCTCGTCAATGCTTCACATACGTTGGACAAGACACGTGTATTCTCCATTGTCCCACTCTTGTAGTGTTCAGTGGATGAACTTGCCATTTTCTCAGCTTTTTAAAATTCTCCTTCTGAGTGGTAAGAGCAGTTCAAGCATTGCTGTTCAAACTCTAGCAATTGCAATTCATAAAGAGACATGTTTGCTTCTGTTGCATAAAAGTAGCGTCTTAAAGAATAGAACACCAGACTGACATGTAGCCAGCTAGCAAGCTAGCTAGTATTTGTACACAGGAATTGAACACTGGATACAGAAGTTCAAATGTCATTGCTAGCTAGAGTCAAAAAGAGAGCCTCGGCCCCTCTTGCTTGGTAAGCTATTCTGGCTCCCCAAGAGGATATACACTACACAAGACGGACTTCCTCTCTGGGTGTAATGAAATTAAAAGAGTCCGCTGGCCCAAAAAACAAACTCCACCCACGAACATGCACTCGCATAGATCTACGCACGTAAACCATGTACCCACCCACCCGCCCAGCTGCCGAAAGCGAGCCGGTTCTTGGCCAGATGCTGTAATCGTACTTGCAAAAGCATATGAAAGAGCCAAACTTCAATCTCTTCCCCAGTCTGAACACACTAATCACATTAGCTCTCCCTCCCGTTTCACTAGCGCTTTTAAAAGGGAGCTTTAACTACCACCCTCCCTCCTCTATAAACCACACCAGATGCTGACAGATTGTCCTCAGCCTCTCAGTTGCCCCCCTGATTATGTCACCCCCTTCAAGTTTCCTCTGATAAGTGTCCACAACTTCTGAGAAGTGCAATACGCAATAACAGACACATTCATAAACTCAGATAAACTTGAAGGAATGTTCTGTCATCTTATCCAGTGTGAGGACTTGGTTGACTGTGTCTGTGTCTTCCCTCTCCCACTCCTCCTGTCTCTCTTCCCAAGCTGTGGAGCAACCTGGGGACAAGCAGGCGGAGAGAAGGGAAGGGGACTCTAGGCCAAGTCTCCATGTCTCTGTGTGAGGGGCAGTGGTGGATGATGGGAGAAGAGGGCTTCATGCAGGCGGACAGTCTGTTCTGAACAGGCCAGCTGTTGGCTCCAGCTCCCCTCCACGCTGCCTCTACTCTGCCCACTGAGTGACCAGGCCTGGGGTACCAGAGGAGGGCTACTGCTCCATCCTTACAGCACACATGACCAACAAAGGCTTCTTTATGGGGGCTCCATTCAGGAGGTAACTCATTCACTTCAGATCACCACAGTGACCATACGCTCCAGCCAGGCTGGGGCTCTGGCAGTGGCCATCCTGAATTCTAACTCCCGATCGGACCACACAGTCCGGCTCCCTGGGGCGACCCCAGCGAGGGAATGTTCCTAGTGAGGGAATACCTGAACATTTTTATTTTCCATTGCAAAATGGTTTTCTACAGTTCTAATGAACACGACCCTGGCTGCAGCCCTGGCAGCCTGCAGGTGAGCTGCGAGCCCCTGGGAGGTGTTGATGAAGTTGGTGGTGTTGCAAAGCCAGGTGACAGTGACATGTGGGCCTGCTGATGGAGTACTGGGGGACCTGGGAGGCTGGGTGCACACTGACTGCTGCAGCCCAGACATCTGTGGCCCTACGTGGGGTAGCTAAGGGGGGGGTGCCTCTCGGCACAGAGTGCAGGTGCAGCCGACAGGCAGACAAGGCTTAAGAATGTGTGGACCTCTGAACATTAGCATTCACTTTTATAATTGTCTATTTAACTAAATGTTTTACTCTCTAGTGACTCAAACCACTTTTGAATTCCCCCCCCCCCAAAAAAAAATAATGTTTAGAATAGAATCGTTGAATAGAAAAGATTTTTTTAATTAACCTTCACTTCAAACTGTAATAAAAAGACTAGTCAAGCATTGTCAGTGTATGAGCTGCTATCACTACCAGTGATATACAGAAGACTGGATCATTAAAGGATAAAGTGGCACTGCATTGGGTAAACAAGTGAGTCAATCATTAATGACTTAATGATTACCTATTTATTACACTTCTTATGAACAGAAAGTTCTTTATCTTTACCAGGCACCCATACTATAGGAGAACCAGATAGTACTCTGTACTGTAGCAATGGCCAACATCTCACAGAGCCAAGGGAAAGGCTGGCAACACATACATGCGTGGCAGCATACCGCAACACACTGCCAGCACAATGCCTACATATCATTTGAATATGAAAACAAAAACAGACTGCCAACACATGCAGAAACACATACAGTATATTAATGCACACAAGCGTAAAGTCCTACTGCACCCCCTTACCAGTCAGTAGTCTATCCACTGCCTGCCTGTCTGTCCATCGTAAAGCAGTCAGTCATAGGCGTGAGACTTCTCTGCCATCACTGAGAGCACATAGTGGAGATGTCCCCAGTTCAGCTGCTGTGATATTTAACGTCCAGCCTTCACTTGTGTTCCTATCTATTCCCCAGAGTTTTGTGTGCTTGCCAAGACGGCTACTGTCTGCTCCCCTTTCGCACACGGCCACATATAATCCAGTCTGACAGTGCTGCTCAACGCAACTACCCTCCGACGTTAATGCAGAGCAGAATGGCCTCATGTTCGTCCGACTATTCATTGTGTGTGTGTGTGTGTGTGTGTGTGTGTGTGTGTGTGTGTGTGTGTGTGTGTGTGTGTGTGTGTGTGTGTGTGTGTGTGTGTGTGCAGTCCTGCTCGCTCAGCTGCCAGTTTAAGTGGCGAGGTCCCATGTCCCTTCACTCGATGACTCACCCAATAGATACCGTGCCTCTCTGATTTCACACGGCCAAACACACACGATGACATCAAACTGAACCATGTTCTCAACCAATGTGGAGTTCTCACATCTACAGGAGGGTGGTAGACAGTATTGTTTGTTTATCATGTCTGTGTTCTCTCTCTCTCAAAAATCAATACAGTCTCTGTTTTTAGAAGACCTGTCAGAAGGTATTATCTACCTGAGTCTGGAAGGCTCCCCAGCACCACGGTGGTCTGGGTCTGACGCCAGCCCCCTGGGGTGGGGGTACAGGGAGAGCAGAGGATCCAAAAGACAGAGAGCTGATTTCCCCCTAGGAGCCTTCACTCAGTCACTAACCCCCAGACTCTCTCCATCCACCCCACTCAGGGAGGGAGACAGCCATCCCCGTCTACCATGACAGTCCAGTCACCAGCCATCCCCGTCACTATCAGATGAGAACAGCAGGAGATGGACACAGACCGACAGACACCTACTCATGACCTGCTCCCTCCCAACAGAAACAATATGGCCAGTGACATTTCCCTGGTTTGACCGATGTGTGGCCAGTGTTAGCTGTGGCCTAGAACAGGCTCATCCAGGGCAAGTCGCTCTGTGAGGTCCACAGCCCACCTCCAGGAGGCTGACACTGGGCTCCAATCTGGGCCAGGCATCCTTAATCACTTTAACCAGAAAGTCAATACTGTGCATGAGTCAATTACCCAGAGAGGGGCCTGGAACCACGTGACCTGGGAGTCTCTCCTCCCTCCCTTATCCAGACAACCAATCTCTTGGACAGTCAAATCATATGCAGTTTATTAGATTCCAACCAGCAGGAGATCCTTACATTAATAGAGGCATTAATAACTTATGCTGCTCCCCATGGCTGTGTCTCACTCTCCAACCTTCATGTGTCTCTTTCTCTCAATACTAGCAATGTAAAAGAAACACACACCGGCGCACAGTACGGGCAAATACAATGTTTGCATGGCTTGATAACCACTCTCCTCTGTTTTTGCAGTTTTTCCCCATCGTCTCCTTCCTGTTCTGGTCTAGTGGTGACAGAGTGTTGGTCCCCTCTCTCCCTCCCTCTGCTCCTGTCCCCTAATGACCCGCTCCGTCACACCACATACAATTAACAGTCGCTATGCAGAAAGCAATTACAGATCAGCCCCACCAGCCAGGCCCGGGCAGCCTGCACCTCACCACGCCGCACCGCCCGGCATGCAGGCTAACTCCACAGCTATTGATTGATAAGATGTTCGGCAAACACGGCAGAATGACTACTTCCTGGTCTCATTCTTGCTGGCATCAAACATTTAAAAAGTATTAATAGGAGACAGAATGTGATCAGACCACCATCTCATTTTCCTCCAAATATCTTATATAGAATTTTCACGTGGACGGGGATATTGGAAATTTAATCAAAGCTTACTGGATGACAATTTGTTCTTAACTAAGATAAAATAATTCATAGGTACAGCAGATCCCCTTGTTGTATGGGACAGGTTTAAATGTATGTTTAGAGGCCATTCAATACAATACACACCATTAAAACAAAAGCAATTTAGGTCAAAAGAGAAAAGACTAACAAACCTCAATTACCTCGACTAACCGGTGCCCCCGCACATTGACTCTGTACCGGTAACCCCTGTATATTGCCTCGCTTGTTATTTTACTGCTGCTGTTTAATTATTTGTTACTTTTATTTGCAATTTTTTACTTATCTATTTTTTACTTAAAACATATTTTTATTGTTGGTTAAGGGCTTGTAAGTCAGCATTTCACTGTTAAGGTCCTGTTGTATTCGGCGCATGTGACAAATACAATTAGATTTGATATGAATGAGGAAATAACAGTGCAGGTAGGTGGTAATGGAAACTGTACTAGAGGTCGACCGATTATGATTTTTCAACGCTGATACCGATACCGATTATTGGAGGATCAAAAAAAAAAAAACGATACCGATTAAAATCGGCCGATTTTTATATATATATGTAATAATGACAATTACAACAATACTGAATGAACAATGAACGCTTTTATTTTAACTTAATATAATACATCAATAAAATCAATTTAGTCTCAAATAAATAATGAAACATGTTCAATTTGGTTTAAATAATGCAAAAACAAAGTGTTGGAGAAGAAAGTAAAAGTGCAATATGTGCCATGTAAGAAGGCTAACGTTTAAGTTCCTTGCTCAGAACATGAGAACATATGAAAGCTGGTGGTTCCTTTTAAAATGAGTCTTCAATATTCCCAGGTAAGAAGTTTTAGGTTGTAGTTATTATAGGACTATTTCTCTCTATACCATTTGTATTTCATATACCTTTGACTATTGGATGTTTTAATAGGTACTTTAGTATTGCCAGCCTAATCTCGGGAGTTGATAGGCTTGAAGTCATAAACAGCGCAATGCTTGAAGCATTGTAAAGAGCTGCTGGCAAATGCAGTAAAGGGCTGTTTGAATGAATGCTTACGAGCCTGCTGCTGCCTACCACCGCTCAGTCAGACTGTTGTATCATATCATAGAATTAATTATAATATAATAACACACAGAAATACGAGCCTTAGGTGATTAATATGGTCAAATACGGAAACTAACATTTAGAAAACAAAACATTTATTCTTTCAGTGAAATACGGAACCATTCTGTATTTTATCTAACGGGTGGCATCCATAAGTCTAAATATTGCTGTTACATTGCACAACATTCAATGGTATGTCATAATTACGTAAAATTCTGGCAAATTAGCACGTAACGAGCCAAGCAGCCCAAACTGTTGCATTGCCCTGACTCTGCGTGCAATGAACGCAAGAGAAGTGACACAATTTCCCTAGTTTAATATTGCCTGCAAACATGAATTTCTTTTAACTAAATATGCAGGTTTAAAAATATATACTTTTGTATACTGATTTTAAGAAAGGCATTGCTGTTTATGGTTCGGGACATTCATACAACGATTGTACTTTTTCGCAAATGCGCTTTTGTTATATTATCCCCCCGTTTGGCAAAGTTGACTGTCTTTGTTAAGAAGAAATTGTCTTCACACAGTTCGCAACGAGTCAGGCGGCGCAAACTGCTGCATATACACTGACTCTGTTGCACAGAACGCAAGAGAAGTGACACAATTTCTCTAGTTAAAAGAAATTCATGTTAGTAGGCAATATTAACCAAATATGCAGGTTTAAAAATATATACTTGTGTATTGATTTTAAGAAAGGCATTGATGTTTATGTTTAGGTACACATTGGTGCAACGACAGTGCTTTTTTCAAATAGGCTTGCTAAATAACCGTTTGGCGAAGTAGGCTGTGATTCAATGATAAATTAACAGGCATCGCATCGATTATATGCAACGCAGGACAAGCTAGATAAACTAGTAATATCATCAACCATGTGTAGTTAACTAGTGATTATGTTAAGATTGATTGTTTTTTTATAAGATCAGTTTAATGCTAGCTAGCGCCTTACCTTGGCTCCTTGCTGCCCTCGCATAACAGGTAGTCAGCCTGCCACGCAGTCTCCTTGTGGAGTGCAATGTAATCGGCCATGGTCGGTGTCCAAAAAAGCCGATTACCGATTTATGAAAACTTGAAATCGTCCCTAATTATTCGGCCATTTTGATTAATCGGTCATTCTCTACTAGAGGCACAAAATAGGTTAGATGACAAAAAAAGGATTGGAGGAACTTATTCAAGAACGATCAAGTGTAATTATTACTAAAATAAAGCGAATTGGATGGAAAATTGTGGAAAATGACCTACAATTTCCTGTGTGAAGGCCATATTACGGAAGAGGAACATCTTGAGGCAATTAAATGTTTTCAGTCTGGAAAAACACCAGTGTTTGAAGGTATACCAGTAGAGTTATATCAGACCTTTTTAGATGTACTCAAAGATCAATTCTTAGCATGTTTTAATTACTCCTATAAAAATGATAGACTTTCAGATACTCAACAAGGTCTGATTTCATTACTACTGAAACAGAACCCATGTCATAAGTATAAAGATCCAGTCCATTTAAAAAACTAGAGGCCTCTTACACTTCAATGTTGTGATGCGAAATGCATAGCATAAATAAAAAAGATTACCAGATATTGTTTATTCTGATCAGACAGGTTTTTTACATGGACGATATACAGTTGAAGTCGGAAGTTTACCTACACTTAGTTTGGAGTCATTAAAACTTGTTTTTTAACCACTCCACAAATTTCTTGTTAACAAACTATAGTTTTGGGAAGTCGGTTATTACATCTACAAATTTTTCCACAATTGTTTACAGACAGATTATTTCACACTATCACAATTCCAGTGGGTCAGAAGTTTACATACACTAAGTTGACTGTGCCTTTAAACAGCTTGGAAAATTCCAGAAAATTATGTCATGGCTTTCGAAGCTTCTGGTAGGCTAATTGACATAATTTGAGTCAATTCGAGGTGTACCTGTGGATGTATTTCAAGGCCTACCCTCAAACTCAGTGCCTCTTTGCTTGACCTCATTGGAAAATCAAAAGAAATCAGCCAAGACCTCAGGAAAAGAATTGTAGACCTCCACAAGTCTGGTTCATCCTTGGGAGCAATTTCCAAACGCCTGAAGGTACAACGTTCAGCCGTACAAACAATAGTACGTACTTTTGGAGAAATGTCCTCTGGTTTGATTAAACAAAAATAGGTACTGTTGGCCATAATGACCATAGTTATGTTTGGAGGAAAAAGGGGGAGGCTTGAAGCCGAAGAACACCATCCCAACCGTGAACCACAGGGGTGGCAGCATCATGTTGTGGGGGTGCTTTGCTGCAGGAGGGACTGGTGCACTTCACAAAATAGTGAACATGATGTGGATATATTGAAGCAACATCTCAATATATCAGTCAGGAAGTTAAAGCTTGGTCGCAAATGGGTCTTCCAAATGAACAATGACCCCAAGCATACTTCCAAAGTTGTGGCAAAATGGCTTAAGGACAACAAAGTCAAGATATTGGAGTGGCCATCAGAAAGCCAAGACCTCAATCCTATAGAAAATGTGGGCAGAACTGAAAAACCGTGTTCGAGCAAGGAGGCCTACAAACCTGACTCAGTTACACCAGCTATGTCAGGAGGAATGGGCCAAAAATTCACCCAACTTATTGTGGGAAGCTTGTGTGGGAAGCTTAAACAATTTAAAGGCAATGCTACCAAATACTAATTGAGTGTATGTAAACTTCTGACCCACTGGGAATGTGATGAAATAAATAAAAGCTGAAATAAATCACTCTATTATTCTGACATTTCACATTCTTAAAATAAAGTAGTGATCCGAACTAACCTAAGACAGAGTTTGTACTAGGATTAAATGTGAGGAATTGTGAAAAACTGAGTTTAAATGTATTTGGCTGAGGTGTATGTAAACGTCCGACTTCAACTGTATATGTAACATGTGTGTATATGTAGCAGAAAAGCTGGAAAAACTAAAAAGAATGTGTCCTCCGAAGATAAAACACAGCGGAATCAGGACACAGAGAGATGGAGAAGACTGGTAGAGAGAGAGACTGAACCAAACCCCACGGCATCCACACACTAACAGTGAGGATACACTCACCTGAGTTTTCATTTAACCTTCAGAAGTCAGTCAAACTTTCCACCGTTTAATTATTTCTGATGGAAAACGCAACGAGGGGACAAAGGCCATGAATTACTAATACACACACTGTGCATGATGCTATGAGTCACTGCCTATTGCCCATCTGCTCCTAGTCATTGAAATATACACCTCCAGTAGAGTTGTGATCTCCTCTGTACTCATACAGTAGGCAGTAGTACAGTAGTAGTGAGCTGATTCATTAGCTAGCAGAATGCTAAGCATAGTCGCTTCAGGAGAACAGAGATATGAGACCAATGAGACACGCACATATTCATATAATGTGTGCGTGTCATTTATGTTCAATGAGTGGTACTGTCAGCAATAGACTGTTACATATTTGTGTGTGTATGTTGTGACGGCCCTGAATTTGTCTGAACCGTCTCAGTGCTTCTCCTTCCAATAGGGCGCTTCCCCTTTAATTCCCTATTAAATAGCCAGCATCAGCTGCACAAAAGTGGGGTTGTGATGGAGACGTGAATGAGGATGTGTTCAACCCTCTGTTCCGAAGCTTCTTTACGCCGTTTGTTTTGTTGTATTTAAAAGTGTGCTTTGTAGTCTTGTCGCAAATTTAACCAGGATTGGATCCACTCATTGCTTCCTTTGGACTACACAGATCTGTTGGCAGATTGGATTGTCTGACTGACTGATTGACTACAACTATTTTGCATATGGTAATTCATTTGTTTTAGTGTGATGCATACCGTGATTATTTATGTGGTCAGTTGTAGTTGAAGACTACTGAGATTTGATACTCTTTCTGGTTGTGTGGTAAAAGAGTTTGATATTTTGATTGTATGATTGAGACTGGGTTTACGCTACACTTTTACCGGGCTGGACTCTTTTAGGCCCAAGGTACGGGACTTTTCTTGCGGAACCAGAGCTTATTGTTTGTTATATTATGTGTGTGATCATTTATGTTGGCAATACAACCCACGCAAAATAACACATTTGTTTTGAAGTTATTTCCAATGTTTTAAGGGTTTATGAAAAGTGTATTTCCATCCTGACTTTTACATGAGTCCTTTGTATTGGTGTAGACTTGACGGACCAGACGGGACTCATTCCCTTCCAAACAAAAAGGAGAAATCAATATTTTCTCTAGGCACAACCTACCTGGCACTCCTGCAAACAATAACCTCAAGTCAAAACCGTTAGTGTGTGTGTGTGTGTGTGTGTGTGTGTGTGTGTGTGTGTGTGTGTGTGTGTGTGTGTGTGTGTGTGTGTGTGTGTGTGTGTGTGTGTGTGTGCATATGTGTTATTGCTCATTGTAGAGATGCCTATAGAGAACAGAGAAGGGTAAATGTTTAAATCTAGTTGTGTTTTCCTTGAGAGAGAAGGTCAGAGAGGAAAACAGAGAGAAGGTCAATAAATGTCATAGATACATTTGCTCTGGGAGGGAGAAAAGGCCTCTAGGGTTATTTTACAAGACAACAAGACTTGTATAAAGAAGTCATTCTATCACAGCAAGCCTATCACTCTCTGGCTCCTGTACAGAGTGAGTGTGTTTGTGAGAGGAGAGAGAGTGAGATGGGGTGGGGGTGGAAAGATATATAGAGAGAGAGAAAAGGAAGAGTGAGCAAGAAAGAACGGGAGAAAATGAGATAGAGAGATGGAGAGTGAAGAATAGAGAGAAAAGGGAATTTGGGGGAGAGAGAGGGAGAGAAGGATAGAGAGAAAGAGAGGGATTGAGAGAGCGAGGGAGAGGATAAGGAGTTAGAAGTGATTCAGGGTTATGATGACAACTTCATCAGTGTGTTTGGCCCTCAGACCCACCTCATCCAGCGCTGCTGTTAGACAGCTGTCTCTGCTGCATTACGCACAGACACGCAGGCACGCACGCAGGCAGGCCGACTCCTTTAGGACCACTCTTCTCCTCTCCACTACAGTTCACTCAGGATACTCGCCACCACTCCAGCCCTGAGGCCCATCACACACACTGGGGTTCCCCAGAGCACAAAGGAACAACGGGCATTCTGGGTGAAGTGAGGGGATCAAATGTGGGTTATGATAGTCAAAAGCAGCGTCTTGGGCTTAAATGGATCCAGGGATGATATTGATCCTATGTCTTGCTTTTAGAGTGCCTATTGCAGACTGAGCTGCAGTGAACGTTACAGTAATGGTATAGTTCTGCCATAACGCTGGCAGAGAGCCCAGCACACTCTCAGATGTCTGGGAGAGAGCACGGTTCTGCATTACCTCCGTCTGTCTGTCGCTCTCATGGTGCTCAACAGCTGTAGCTCTCTCTAGCCCTCTCCAACACAGTCACACCTAATAGAGTTTGCTCTCACACCAGAATGCCAAGAGCCCTGATTTCCTGTGTGCATATGCAGCTCGACCACCACCACCGCAGAAACACAACATTCCATTCAAACCAACCAAGACAAACCAGCTCCTTCACTCAGCAGCTCAGCCTGCCAGATCTGATCAAACCACCCCATCAAGTTGAACTATCAGACTGCGATGACTGTGGGCCCGTCAGTATGACAGAATGGGGAAATTGATACTTGACACATCAAATGACCTGCAGCTTCTCTTTCAGACTGTTTGGTCTTTTAAAGCATGACTGAATAAAGTCACATTGTCTGTGAGGCAGACAGGCAGGCAGAGCAGTTGAGCTAACAGAGAGGAGACAGTAAATAGCGGGTGTAAATCCTGCCGCTGGCCGTCCTCTCTTCTGCAGTGGCCCTGACAGGGATTAATGGAGCCATTCATTTTAGAGAAGAAATTAATGCCTTAAAATACCATCACCCTGCACTGGAGTTGCAGGCCGTCCCACCTAGCACTGTCTCTGCCCACCCAGGCATGACGGATGGTCGCCCAGCCTGCCAACCCAACCATCCATCCCTGGCACCTGACACAGTCTGCCTGCCTCACCAACACAGCGGGGCCTTTTTTATATATTTTGTTAATTATTTTATGTAACCTTTATTTAACTGTGGCAGTTGGCTACCCACCACTTCCTCTACTTACATCCTGGTATTACAGCTCAGCCAGCCCCAGTGTGTGAGTGTGTGTGTGTCCTAACAGGCCAGTGTAAATTCACAGTGTCACCAGCACCTAGTCAGGGAGAGATGCTGCTTTTACGCCCGATGGACAGGGATTGAAGGGGAGGAGAGGATGGATGGGGAAGGTAGGGCCTGTAACCAGCCCGCTGTGGTTTGGGGCTGTGGTAGAGAGAGGCCACATGGTGCTAGGCTGGTGAGGGGGCATGGCTCTGGTAGGAGTGGCAAAGCATGGCTTGCAGAAGTCATATGTGGCTTAACTCTCCCCAGCAGTAAGTGAATCCAGACACAGTACTCCAAACTAATACGGCGACCGTATTACCACCACACTAGCGGTCACGAGCCATGACCACAGTCAAATCCAGGTGGCCATTTAGTCACGGTAACTAGGTTTCTTCAAGCTCAGATGCTGCTGGCCATTAGTAGCCTACCAAACTTGCTCACTGCCTGGTACTCAGCACTCTATTGTCCCTCTAACATCAATGCAAATGTTGCTTTTAAAATAGCTTTTAAAAGGTTTTTTGATGCGAGTGGTTGTATTAATTTGGGCTCTATCGCTTCCCACAACTGTCCCAGACTATGTTTGGAATAATTCATCTCACACAGAAGGACAAGTTGACCAATAGAATAGATACATTTTTATATTATGACGGGGGATAGTAGATTGACATAGGTTTGTACTTTGCTGTTCGTTAGACCTAGTTCTCCTAACATCATCAATATGAATTCAATAACAAGGACGCGCGCAGTTGGTCCCCGATGTGTCTGTCTTCACTTGTAGCCTACTTCAGAGCTGAGACGCTGGTGAGAAGAACCCGATCACGTGACAGGTATTGGTGAATAAGAATGGATATCTGAGAGAGCCATGTGAGTAAGAGGTGCTTCGGAGCAAGGCTATTAGCAGCCGGAATAAGGGAATTATAATTATTATATTCAGCCCAAGGGCACAATGGCCACTGGCCGCAGAAGGCATGGATTCTTTTAGGTGGCATTACAGCCATACAACGGGGATGCCACCGGGAAATTCAAGACATTATTAATTGTTGGTCAAATTTTGAATGAGAGACTGATGAAGTGTGTGCAGCCTGCACATTAAACAAAGCAGAGCTCATGCCTTATGTTAGTTTTTTCAAATAATTATTAAAGTCTCATCATGCAGCCTTAGAAAGTATTAAAAATCTAAATATATAGCCCAACGTTTGTATCACAACTGTTTCCTTGTTAACCGCTCAACATAGAATAGCCACGTGCGCACTCCCCCTAGAAAATATCCTTTCTATTTTGATTCAGCTTTGTCCAATTGTATTCTTCATACTATAAAATAATGCCACGGAATTCTAAGCAAAATCTTATCTGCTAAATTAACTAGTGTAGTCCACAGCCATATGGCATAGCCAGATCAGGGCCTAAAATAAGGACTCAGAGTATACTATTCTGTTCTTCTCAAATAGACTACATTTTCTTCATATCATATTTCTTTAGACCGGTCTAAAATAAATAATGGATTTATTGTGATGGTGTAGGCTATATTACATGGCTTTATTAGACTTCTTAAACTAAACATGTTCCAAAGGTCTGCATTAGTGGCTTGGACACTATGCGTGGAAGCCAGAAGATACTAAACGTGTTAATGTTAATTAACGATCAATTACCATGAGACCAGCAGTTATTTTCTTGACAATCACCGGCTGACAAAATGTAATGACAGTCAAAGCCCTAGTCCAAACCAACAGATCCACTCTAGGAAACGTAGAGCTTGTGGTAATCCAAGATGTCGCTGTTGAAGGATTGATCATTGGCTCAAGTAGCTTATGTATAAAAATGAATCAGGATCTAATCCACAGAACCTGACGGAAACCTACACCCTTCATTACCAAGAGACTACCACTATAATTTCATCTCTCCAACTATGGTATCAGGATTCAACGTAAATGCCATGGTGGATATTAAATGAGTGGACGGCCGTGTATAAAATCATAGAACAGCACATTGAGCCAGCGACAGTAAGTAAGTGGGTGGGGCTGGGGGGTTAACGGCTTGCCTGCCAGCGCGAGACCTCTCATCTCATCAATAAGTCGTCAGTCCTTCTGCCTGGACGCCGCTCTGCCCCCCACTTCCCACGCTTCC
The DNA here is from genome assembly GCF_029448725.1 of Salvelinus fontinalis. NCBI lineage: Eukaryota > Metazoa > Chordata > Actinopteri > Salmoniformes > Salmonidae > Salvelinus > Salvelinus fontinalis. The sequence continues at coordinate 17,846,197 of NC_074699.1, forward strand.
TCTTCCCTGGCCTTACTAAATTACCCCTCAGCACCAAGGCCACAGAACGGTGGACTACACAGACACAGCAGCAGTAACCCTTTCTACACCACAGGTCTAGTCTGAAACCCGGAAGAGAGAAAGCCTTGTATTTGTGACTGCTGTGTACTTTGTACCAGGGCCTCTGTACCGGCAAGACAATTATCCTGACAAGATCTCAACATTTTGCATGACACCCATAAAAAGACAGCAATGTCAAACTCTGGAGGAGAGGATCATGTCAAAATAAACACCATGAAATCAGAAAACAAGGATAAGCTCAAATCCCCATTTCCATACAATCAGAACACATCATAGTGCAAAGCTGAGAAAATCCCCCTTTCAAGAGTTCAGCACTGTCTGTACATGTCCAGGATATACCTCAAGTTTCAGCTCGGAGCAAAACCAGCTTACCGGCCAAGAAATGTGCCGACACATGTACTAGCCTGGCTCTCATAACCCTGAGTCAGTTTCCCCTCATATGAAAAGGTTATTGGAAACCACTCTACATAGCGCTCTTCCTTTCTCTCCCCTGTAAGAGGCCCAGTAAATAAAGCCACAGGTAGGGATGTACTGTGGGGAAACACCCAGCAATGTGCAGGTATCCCAGTCTGACATATCGCCATGCCAGCAATATCTCTGGCTGTAAAACAGCCTCCTCCATAGAGCTGAGTGGGTAGTAGTGAGCCACGCCATTGTGTGTGTGTGGTGAGTAATTGGATAAATATCCCACAGTAGGAACCACAACACATCTGGTTGGCATGGGATGCTCTAGTGCAGGGGTGTCAAACATACGGCCCGCGGGCCGGAACCGGCCCCCAAGGAGGTTCGATCAGGCCCGCAGGATAATTTGAAAGTGGAAAAAATGCATAAAAGACATGGAATTAATATTTTTAATTCGCTGCAATTCATGGATTATCCGCTAAGGGGCGCACTCTTTCCATCAGAGTAGAAGACAAGCCGCATCACTGAGACAGACTGAAAACAGCAGACGGTATCAATGCGCCATCTGCTGCTTGTTACGACGTTGTTAATACCTTGGTCTCTACCTCTCCGCTACACCCTCATTAGCCAAAATGTCGTTATCCAAACGGAGAAAAGTAGATAAGGAGTGTAGAATTTTCAAAGAAAAATGGACCACGTCCTATTTATTTACAGAGATGCACGGAAAACCTTCGTGCTTGGTGTGTTTGCAACAAGTTTCGGTATTGAAAGAATATAATATTCGACGCCACTACGAGACTCATCACAGCGAAAAATATGACGGCTTGCAAGGACAACTGAGAAGAGATAAGATTAACGAATTGCTGGCGGGTCTGAGGAAACAGCAGTCAACTTTCATCCATAGCCGAGAAGTCAGTGAAGCAGCGGTAAAAGCCAGCTACCTAATTGCTAGCGAAATAGCATTAGCATCGAAGCCGTATTCCGACGTTGACTTTGTTAAACGATGCATGATGAAGGCGGCTGAACTTGTATGTCCCGAGAAGCGACAAGCTTTTGCCAATATTAGCCTGACGAGGAATACTATAGCAGAGAGGATTTCGGAACTATCGGCAGATTTAGACAGTCAATTGAAACAGAGAGTCAAGTCATTTATTGCATTTTCCGTGGCAATTGACGAGAGCACTGACATCACAGACGTGGCCCAACTGGCCATATTTATTCGAGGAGTTGATGAGACATTGACTGTTACTGAAGAGTTTCTTGAGTTGGTGCCAATGATGGACACCACAACAGCCGAGGACATTTTCGGCTCTGTCGTTGCTGCATTGGACAGAGTTGGAGTGGACTGGTCCCGCGCTGTCAGCCTGGCTACAGACGGCGCGCCATCCATGGTCGGAAAGAAAGCAGGTGTCGCGACAAAGTTCAAAGACAAAGTACAAGCCCTTAATGGAGGAGATCGTTTCTGGACATTTCACTGTATTTTGCACCAGGAGGCATTGTGTTGCAAGTCGCTGAAAATGGACCACGTCATGGAGGTGGTTGTTCGCACTGTAAATTTCATCCGGTCCAGAGGTCTGAACCATCGTCAGTTTGAGAAACTTCTCAGCGACAGCAACATTACCCACAGCCTGCCATACCACACTGAAGTGAGATGGTTAAGCCGAGGCGCTGTGCTGAGGCATTTCTTTGATCTACGAGAGGAAATCGGACAGTTCATGGAGAAAAAAGGAAAACCGGTGTTGGAATTACAATCTCAGGAATGGCTACGGGACCTTGCATTCTTGGTTGATATTACTGAACACTTGAACAATCTGAACAAAATGTTGCAAGGCCGCAAAAAAGTTGTCACACAGTTTTCTGACAACATACATGCATTTAAGTTGAAGCTGACTTTGTGGGAGATGCAACTGGCAAATGGCAACCCTGCTCATTTCCCCTGTCTGAGAGATGTGTGTGTGACCAGACCTGATGCGGACATGAAACGGTACAAAGACAAAATTGCAGGACTACTGCGGGAGTTTGAGAAACGTTTTCAGGTATTTGGTGAACTTAAGACAGAATTTTCAGTTTTTCGCTCACCTTTCACAGTTAAAGCTTCTGATCTGCCGGTCGAAATTCAGCTAGAGATAATTGATTTGCAGTGTGATGCAGATTTGAAGGGCAAATTTGCCTCTGTAGGTCTGGACAGATTTTATCAGTATCTACTACCAGGGTACCCCAAATTAACAGCCCTGGCTGCTAAAATTTTGTGCATGTTTGGGACAACCTACCTTTGTGAACAAATTTTCTCAGTGATGAATATCAATAAAACAAAAATGCGTTCAAGGCTCACAAACAAGCACTTAAATGACATTCTGAAAGTGACAGCTAGTCAGGACATGACACCTGGTGTTGATGCACTTGTACAGGCCAAAAGATGCCAAGTTTCAGGAACAAATACAAGTCCAGACTAGACTAACACCTTTAAAATGCTGCCTTAGATACTGTTTGCATTGAAAGAATACAGCTCTGTGAAGATGAATCCTTACTGTGGTGATTTAAAAAATGTGCACTTTAATGTTAGTCAGCAGCTTCAAAACAAAAGTTGTGTGATGGAATTCTACTGTTCATACAACTCCATAAATTTTCAGTATGTATTGTATGTGTATGTATGTTTCATGTATGAAGTTTACAGATTTACAGGACAGGCGAACACTTTCTTCATTACACATTTAAAATCACTCTCCTTAGTTTGTAAGGTGTACGCAGGGATTACATTTAGATTTTATATGCGTATGTGTAAGTGGTTTAAAATGTCCTTTCTTTAAAAGTCTCATTTAATCTTAAAGTGCATTACTATATTTTTCAGTACCAATTAAAGTTTTGTGCCTTTGTACAATCAGTGGGATCAGTTGCAATGCATATTTGTGAATGATAAAAGTAAATTGCACATTTGTCTAAGGAAATATGAGGTGTTTCATGAAATGTTTTGTAAAAGGATAGTTCATTAAATTTCAATATTTTCCTAATGTTCTTGTGCTTCTTTACACCAAAACAAAGGAAAGACATGATATTTTGGTTATTTATAGCAGAGTATGGTATAATTTTAATGGTCCGGCCCACTTGACATCTCCCTAGGCCGTATGTGGCCCACGATGCGAAATGAGTTTGACACCCCTGCTCTAGTGCCAGCATTAGGAAACTTTTCTCAGCAGCACTGAGTGAGTGATTTGAGCATGTTCCAGTTGGAGCTTTATGAGCAGTAGGTGAAAGCAGGTACTGCAGATCCTCTCCCATGAGTCAGCTAGGATGGTGGAAAAAGCCAAGGTTTCTGCTGTACTCATGGGTTAATGTCCACTAGATAACTAGGTGGGTATGACTGGGAAGTGAGGATGAAATGATCCGGAAAGACACACTGTACTGTGAGGCTGCTTTCGTAAATTCACCACAGAGACTCAAACTATTCCACACCTGCAGGAACAGTTCTGTCATGGTCCTTAGGCCCAGGGGCTTGTTTTCCCCTCACCTGAGGTGATGTGGCTTGGCCCTGTAGCAGCCCAGGGTTCAGGGTGGTGGTGGGTACTGGACACTGCTGCCTGTGTTTGCTCATCACAGCCCAGTCATGCCGGTTGTTTGCACAACGCCTCCCACACACTGTGGGAAAAATCTCATATGGCTGCCGGATTGGGCTGGGAAGGATGGGCCCCTGTGTGTGTGTGTGTGTGTGTGTGTGTGTGTGTGTGTGTGTGTGTGTGTGTGTGTGTGTGTGTGTGTGTGTGTGTGTGTGTGTGTGTGTGTGTGTGTGTGTGTGTGTGTGCCCACACACTCAGGGAGTGTCACGTCTATTACTGGAGTCGTTGAGAAATGGCCTGAAGAGTACAGCCCTGCAGTATACACACAGCCCTCTCTGTCTGCATGGCCCTGACTGCAAGTCTCAACAAATACAACAATATAACAGAGAGGAAAGGAGAGAGGAAAGGAGAGGAAAAGAGAATCCGCAAAATATGATTATTCCGTCTTCCGGCAGCCCCATCTGTAATTAGCTGGTGGTGGTGCACGTGAAGAATGGCCCAGCTGATAGCTTAGAACGTGTGTGTGTGTGTGTGTGTGCACATGCGTGCGACTGTGGGGTCTGCTGCATGGCTTGCCCATACACTCACACACGAGCACACACACACACGAGCACACGCACAAGCACACACATGTGATACACAGTATCTCTGCAGACTTCTGCAGGCCCTGCTGTAAGCCAAGCCAGTAAAAACAGAGAGGATTATGGATCAGACTTTACAGGTTAGTAAGTCATGACAAGCACCTCCAGCAGGTTCATAAATCAGATGGGGAGACTCCAGGGAGAGGGCTGGATTACACCTTACACAAACACACACACCTCTGTCAGCGTAACCGTTAGGAAAATGCCTGTGTAATAATCTACTCTTTATCCTAGGCCACACATCATACATTTCACACTGTGTGTGTGTCGCACAAGTCAAACAAAAGGATTATGGCATTACAAATCCAGCAAACAGCTATTTCTTATTAGCCCACTTCAGAATTAGTCATCACCATTTAACCCAAAACCCATGAAATCACAAACTAAAGTCAATCTACGAAAACAAGGACTGTAATAATGTACACTCCCTCCTACAGGGGTTATAACAAACAATCACTTGAGGCAAACAACAAATGTCTTTGCTCAGTGTTTAGTGCTACGCAATTATCAATCTGATTCCTAAATGCTAAACAATCAACAACTCACGAGGCCATTAAAATGAACAAAACATTTTGTCCCGCCGTCTGTTGAAGACAATAGAGGTTAAAACTACTTATCCTGCAGCAGAAGTATAGCCATTTCAAATATAGAAGACAAAGTTGAAATGAAAGCAGAGTTAAGTTAGCAATACAATGTAAAGGGCTTAGAGTTATCGAAGTACGTTTCTGCAGACACACTGAGCACAGAAACCAGGGCACAAACTAGCATCAGAGGTGGCATGGAAACATTCAAACCACTACACGCCCATGGCCGCAATGGTCTTCCTGGTGCGACAGTTTCCTGTCCTCGTGGTTATAAGAAGGAATCGAAAAAGAACATTCAGAACGGTCTAGTGTTGGGCGAACAGGCCATAACATACACACACTAGTATCTCAAAGCGAAGAAGACTTTAACAGGTATAGTTGGAGATGGCAGAGTTTGTCAGTGCAGGAAATGATGAATCTGATGGTGAACTCAATGAGGCATACAAAAGCCGTTCTGAATGGATGAGAATGGATGTACACATGAAGACCAGAACTGCAGAAAACAACCAAGTGGTATCTACAACCCCAGGGAGAAGACGACTGTACAGACTGGCTGCTTTGTGTCTTGGGTTGATGTGTATCCTACAAGCTACTCTCAATATCACCCTGCGTCTCCTCTACACAGACTCTTCAGAGACTAGCTACATCAACATGACCAACGTAAAAGACCAGTTACAGGTTGAGAGAGATGGTCTTCAGACAGAGCTCCCTGTACTGGAGTTGAACAAGCCTGGGATGGAGGCGTTTTAAATGTAGTTTGTACTACATCTCTACTGAGAAGAGAAACTGGGAGGAGAGCAGACAGGACTGTGAGGAGAGGAGCTGAGCTGGTGGTCATAAAACAGCAGAGAGGAACAGGTATTTGTCAACGGATTCTGGGAAGTCTGGATTGGTCTGACAGACAGAGATGAAGAGGAAGTCTGGATTGGTCTGACAGACAGAGATGAAGAGGAAGTCTGGATTGGTCTGACAGACAGAGATGAAGAGGAAGTCTGGATTGGTCTGACAGACAGAGATGAAGAGGAAGTCTGGATTGGTCTGACAGACAGAGATGAAGAGGAAGTCTGGATTGGTCTGACAGACAGAGATGAAGAGGAAGTCTGGATTGGTCTGACAGACAGAGATGAAGAGGAAGTCTGGATTGGTCTGACAGACAGAGATGAAGAGGAAGTCTGGATTGGTCTGACAGACAGAGATGAAGAGGAAGTCTGGATTGGTCTGACAGACAGAGATGAAGAGGGGGTCTGGAATTGGGTGGATGGCACAGCGCTTACCACTGAGCAAGTCGACAGCCTAATAGTAATCTAGGACGGGACGAGGACTGCGCTGAGCAATGGTCACGTCCTTCTTCTGTAGAAAAAAGCTAGCATGATGCACCATGCAGCGGAGTGCATTTCTGGTCCTGTGAGAAATCGGCCTAGACCTAACTAAAACTTCAAACCCAACTAAAGTTAAACTCAAGTCAACTACTCTCGAACAGGATGTCATTAACAAAGACATCAGTGCTAGTGCTTAGTTACGCAAATGAATATTGCTAAATAATTGTGCTTAAACATGCTCTGTGGATTTCAGTTACGGTATTGTTTATGTTCTCTTTCTCCATTTGTAGTAATTGTGTGTCAAAACTGTCATTTTCAAGTCGAATTAATAAACTATATAACTCTGAGATGTATCTCAGCTAAACTTTTCTTCAAAAGTTTGTTCCTGTGAGTCTGTGTGGCTGTGAGACTGGTGCGTGAAGAGACTCCGGGTTTGAGTGGTACAAACAAATTCAATCTATGGAGAAACCCGAGACTGCATTGAGGCTGGAGTCGACAAGCAGAGATGGGAGGGGGGGGGGGCAATAAACCAATATTAATAGAAACCAGTCTCATTTATCAATGATCCAGTGCCTCTAATTAATTAGATACACATTTTATATGAAACTACGATTCACACGCCTCTGAAGGTTTAAACATTACAGTCGCTTTTCTGTAGCGGTAAGCCCAATGCTCTTCAACAGTCTATAGAAATGTGGTCGGTGTGAATTAAAAACATAATCTGTCAGAAAACCATAAATAGGAGCGCTAGGAGAGTTGTTGATTTGAGTATTACAGCCAGTCGATGCACATCAGTGAGGTCCAGTAGCAGTGGACTGAGACGACAGAGAGAAAGTCAGGCTCTGATGTTAACAATGCAGAGGGTAACACTGCCGGGGAAAACCTATTTCAGCCTGGACACAGAGACAGAGACAGAGACAGAGACAGAGACAGAGACAGAGACAGAGACAGAGAGGGAGGGGAGAATTTCTGACCAGGCCTCACTCCAGTAAATCCCTCCACTGCCATACTGCAGAGATCTGGGCAGTGGCTCGTCTCCCTCTCCTTCTTCCTCTCCCGCCACAGAATTGTAGGACGCTAGCCTGACAAATATGCTCAACACTGCCAGTGCCAGAGCCTTGGCAGGACATTGGTCAATCAGGGGGAATATAGTAATTACACTGTCCATAGACAAAATACAAAGAATGGGGCCAATACAGCCATTTCAACCATCCAGTGTAATCCTGTGTGTGTGTGTAAATCAAAGTGTACTATTTGACACTTGCTTGATGAAACAATCAGAGTGAATCCGTCCTTCAGTGCTCTGCTAGTTTACTGTAGTTATCAACAGGATGGCAGAAGTGGGCTGAATAAATCCAGAAAACAGAACCATTTCAAATGCTCCCTGACAGCTCAGTCAAAACAACAGCAAAACTAGAACTGGCAAACAACCAAATAAACCACAAGGAATATGAGTCTCTGAACACAGCAGAAATAGACATGGCCATCAGTAAAACTGTATGACCCTTACAGACAGGGAGCTTTATTAATCGTGGAGGATATTTTCTGATGAGTGAGAAAATGTAAATGTTGGAGTAGTACATGCATGTCAAAAGGATCTCCAATCTGATGCAGATCTGACGACGTACACAGACATGAGTTACACACCGAGGACATTCATACAGATTTCTACGGATGTAAAGTTTATTCATGCTGTGTTGTTATGTCTTACAATGTGATTGCTTGATTACTCTGATTGCTCGCAATCCACATTCCTATCAACATTGTTGATTGGAAATAAAAGGTTTCCAATTCAAATGCAACAAAAATAAGGGCTTTATAGAAGAAGCCTGGCAGGGTTATGACCTGGTTTCAGTACGGCCCTCTAAGCTTCATCCACATGGGTAGGAAAGACCATAAACCAGAAGTCTCTGGTCACATTAAACCTTACTATTCAGCAGTGAGAAAAGGTCAGGGTTGAAGGTCAAACCAGTGAAACTGATGAAGACGAGAGATTGTCAGGAGGGCCATTAAGTCCTAGCTTGTCGTCAAGGTATGGAGCAGGAGGGATGGCCACAGTAAAGTGGTTCTGCCATTACACTGGGGAGAGAGGGCGGGTGAGGGGACGGGGAGGAAGATGGAACGCAACATGAGAGGTCAGGACCTTCTCATCTCTTATAAAAAACGCCTTGTCTTCTGAGCCTTGACATCCCTAATGGAACAGACCACTTGGTGACTGGTCCAAAGCTCCAGAATGTTCAGTGAGGGAATATGCTAACCGCAAGATTCTCCTTTAAATATCTTGGAATTCTGTGCTTGTTTTCTATATTCTTTGTTGATGTTGTTCTGTCTTTGCACACTGCATAATCATGTTCATTTTGACAAAGTTGTGGTGAGTAGGGTTTTTGCTGAATCCTAGCGTTAGCAGAGCTATTGTTGTCTCAAATCCATGTCTTCTTTCAGAGCAGTACGGTTGTCACCGAACATGACTAGCTCAAAGAAAAAATACATCTAAAGGCCTGTCTTTCCTGAAGATGTATTTACTGTGGAGGTTGTTTTCATATTACCTACCTGCTAGTAGAATGTATTCTGTCTATTTAAGAGCAAAACAACTGCTTTCAATTGTATTTCTGATACCCAGCTCTCCACAAAAATAATGTTGTGGTCTACCGCATCTGTCATGTAGCATGCCATCTTGGCCATCTGACCAAGTTAATTAGTGGCAAGCCAACAAACATAAGGTCAAGTGACACATGGTCAAGTGACATGCTAATTAATCCAAGATACCAGACAGTTGACCAACAAATACGGTCTGGTAGCAGTCATATTAAACACCACACTAAACCCAAACAGAGATGTCAGTTAGTGTGAGTTAGTAAGAGGTAGTGAGTAGCATTGCTTTGCACTGCTTAGATTTTTTTTTAACTTTGCTCTGCTCTGCCTAGCATGTTACCTCAGAGTGTGACGCCTCTGCCCTCGGGCTCAGCTGGCTCTGGCTGACGGCACCCGGTCAGGGTGCTCCAATTACAAAGCCACAAGTCCTCAACGGCTGATCGGGGGATACACGAGTCCCATCTCCCAAACGTCTGGAAAGACGAATGAAGGTGGCAACTGATAACTGACGAAATTGTATGCACTCACTACTCACTCTGGACAAGAGCGTCTGCTAAATGACTAAAATGTCAAATGTAATGTGCCGAGGTTTGAAGAGCCCAGGGGAGAACAGAGTACTGATCTACCTGCCATCATCTTCTGGGCCTCATAGGGCTCCATGTAGCCATCGTTCTCTGTGCTGGCCTGGGTCACCTTCTCTGTGGTGGCCTGGGTCCCCCCTTCCTGCTCCGCATCAAACGGGTCTGCATAGTCATCCAGGATAATGAGCTGGAGAGAAAGAGAGGGAGGGAGTGTGGAAGGGTGGGGATGAGAGTAGGTGAGAAAAGATTAGAATACATTTAACTGCTCTGTTTAAAACCACAACACATTCCGGAGCCCAGGGAGTTACATTTTCTCCTCGTCTCCTGCCTCTGCAATGTAACTGGAACCTTAGGAGAGGAGTGGAGGTGACCGTATTAGTGATAGTACCCGTCTGGGCTCTGCAGGAACATGTGATCTCCACACGTCACAACACCCAGACAAGAGATTGAGAGAGAGACATAAATAACAGTCTTTTCTGCCGTGTGTCTCAGTTCCACCATCTCCTCTTTAGACTTCATGCTCCCTTCTACATCTAATTATACCGTGGCACTCTGACAGTGCCGGCTTTTCAAAGAGCGGGGAGAAAAAGAGGACAGCCCACAACTGGTAAACTGTCTTAAAGAGAAACAATTCTGCAGATGTACAGGGATTTGGCAGCGAGCCATGGCTAATTGCAGTCCTGCTCTCTTTACTAAGAATTTCTTGCAGAAGCTGGCAATTAAGTGGACATCCTGTCCTGAGCCCCAGAAATACAGCCATATCTTAGGGTATCAAAATGACTGTCCACACACACAGTTTCAGCATCTCTGGCCAGTGCAATTTCCTGAGGCCCAAGAAAACTGTTCCCCTTCACGTACAGAATTCTATTCCAGATAACAAAGTAAATATTTCAAGTTCTCTTCCTTCTGCCATGTTGGACAGGGACTCCAAAGAGAGAGGCAGACCAAAGGGGGTTTGGACCAGAGAGGTGTTGGACTGACTACTACTAGTACCAGGAGGTGAACATACATTGGCTATCTTCAGTTGGGACTCTTCAGAATCAATAGTGGTGCCAATCCGTTCACCCAGCGGGCAGACAGACGGACTGGAGGAGTGGGGGGGGGGGCTGGGTCCAAAAACTGAGAAACACCTAAATTGAGACCTACCCTGACTAAGTCAACACACACACACAAAATGTGCAGACAAGCATACTGTACATTTGCAAGCACACACAGGACACATTTGCACAGACAATCACACACATGCAGTCAAGCACACACACACGCAGTCAAGCACACACACGCACACACAGGAAAGGAGTCGATTGGCACTACACCCCATGAGTCATACATTAGCAGGAAGGGGTTGGTTTTCATTCTAAATAAGCTCTTCAGTCATCTAGTGGACAGAGCTGGGCAATCCTAGGGTGAACTAGACTAATGCATGCCATGGCTGTACCGCCAAAAAACCAACTGTCCTTAAACACAACCACAGCCCTTCCTCCACACCCTTCTCAGAAATACAGCCCGCAGGGGAAGACACCTGCCAAGCCTCCCAGGTGGGGACTTTAAGGGGAATTGAGGAATCCAGTACAGTACGATCCATATCTAAAGCATTTCCCCAACTCCAGGTTTTGACAACACCTGGGAAAGCACCGTCCTTCCCCTTCTGATCCAGTTTTGATTTTACTGAACAAGATACGATATACAAAACTGAAACCTTTCAAAGTGCAACGCATTAAAGAGTGAAAAGTTCACCTTGGATGATGCAACCCTGCGTAGGGTAAGAGGAGCGGATGATTTATAGGAGGAAGGCGGCATATGCTCCAACAGATCACCTACACAAATCAGTAGATTAGTCACTAGACAGGTTTAAAAAAAAAGACCCTTAAATGTGCGTCATACTGGCTAAAGTGTGGTATACACCAATGGCCTGCCTCCTGCTTTTCCATCCGTTTTCGGGACATAACATAAGTAGGACTAGTTTGCCACAGCGTAATTATGGGTTCCTCCTCTGTTTTTCTTCTGTGATATTAAAAGAGGAAATGCAGCCAATGTTTTTCTACCACAAATATAATACATCTCCCGCACAACTTTAATTCAGCCAGTCAGGTTACAGATGTTCCTGTCCCTGAAGCATTCAACGGTTACAAATGGCATGTTTCCGTCACATGGAGTATCTTTATCCACTTCACACTATATACCACCTTCGGTCTGTTTCCATATGAATACAGTAGCACAGCCCAAACCAGATACTAAGTAATCCTGACCAAAACAGGGGAGAGTGTACTTACAGCCAGCCCAGTCTGAATGAACACTTTCCATGTGGGAGAGAGCAAGAGAGAGAACCTCAGTGCATTAAGCTGCCTCTGGAGGGCAGGCAGCAGTGTATGCCAGGAGCCGTCTGTTTGTCCACGTGGTAAACCCAGCAGAGAAACCCTGGTTTAGTAATTAAAGTAAACTATGCCTTATGACTGGCATGCCTTCAACCCCATACTTACTATATCTTAGTGTATATGAAAGGAGATATTCAACGACTCATGTCAGTGCCCTCCTCAGAGGGCACGATACCTGACAGTAGGACAGTTCTACTCTACGTCCTCATTCTACACCTTTCCCTTGTTAGTGTACTGCCACAAAGCTGTAGCTAGCTTAACGACGGATGGCCGCCGTGCCCACAAACATTATATTGGATTGTGTGGTCCTGTCATCAAACAGCAGGGACCAAAAAAGATGTATGTATTAAACGAAGTGGAAAAGAACATTGCAATCAAGCCAGACATACTGTATATTTAGCCCTGTGACTGGTCTTATTCGCTCAAATCATTTTTCAGTGAGCCGATGAAAGCTCTTTTTAGCACGTGGTAATGTTGCTGCTGCTGAGGGAGAGAGGAGAGCCATTCTGCTTGTCCTCTGGAGCCTGAAGCTGAGGTTGATACTGAGGCTGGTTCTGGATGGCAGCGTCCTGCCTCCCACCACCTCTCCTTATCCCTTAATACTAGCTACCCCACCAGATTTTCATATTTTAGAACTTTTTTTCCCCCAGATATTTTAATTTGTGTCGACAGCGATTTCTCTGCCTAAGATGCCAAGAAACAGCCTTTAAAAAACATAGAAAAGAAGCAATGGAATGGGCACACTACATTCCATTTGATATTTCTCCACATCAATCTTACAGTTCCATATCCATTATTCAGTAAAAATGTATTTAGGGGAAACAAGCAAACAACTCAGTGCAAATGAAAGTAAAAGTTGGCAGTTACCACACTACTTGGGTGTTGACTTTCCCTGCCTTGGGCCACATCTAAAAAGTATTTGGGAGGAGGGGTTCAATTAGTGTTTTGGGGAGTTACCCCTTCTCTGTAATGGTCCTGCCACACTGCACTAATGCTACCCAGCTGGAGGAGTAAGGGAACATGGAGAGAGGGGACCATCAGAGACGAGGCTCTGCTTGCCTGCCTGCTTCCCGGGGCCTCCCTGCCTACCAGTTTCCCTGCCTGCCTCTCTGCCAGCCCGCCCGCCTCCAACCCTCCCTGGCGGCCTGCTTGCCTAGGGACCCACCATCTGTCTGCTGGCATGTCAGGACCACAGCCAAGCCACCACATGAAAGTCAAATTCACCCACAGTGAGTGCAATACTGCAGTGCTTCTATATAGAGTTCTATACTGTATGTGAGCTTTTCTAAGCAGAGATGTAAGCTGTGAGTAACCTAACAAAGCAACCTTGTAGACTTATGACATCTCGCCTCCCCCTGGAAGCAGTCGGGACATATCACCACACTGCAGCAGCACCGACAGAACATACTTACTGACTCCCAGCCTGGTGTCGTGCTGAGCTACCAGGTTCACCAGGTCTTACAACTGCAGCTGCTTAGATAGCCAGTCAGTCATAGTAGGAGAAATAGCCCCACACTGCTTAAAATACATTGCAGCTCTCAAGGAATGAAATCTATTTCGAATCAGTGTGAGCCTAGTGAGAGCATTATCTTAGGAGAGAGAGTGTAACAGGCACCTGCCACTTGGCATTCCACACAGTTAGCAGAGAGAGAGCTTCTGAGATTACAATTCAATTGGGCTGCAGTCCTCCATTATTTATTTATTTAACCAGGTAGGCCAGTTGAGAACAAGTTCTCATTTCCAACTGCGACCTGGCCAAGATAAAGCAAAGCAGTGCGACAAAAACAACACAGAGTTACACATAAACAAACATACAGTCAATGACACGATAGAACAATAAGTATACAGTGTGTGCAAATGAAGTAAGGAGGTAAGGCAATAAATATGCCAATAGTGGCGAAGTAATTACAATTTAGCAATTTACACTGGAGTGAGATATGCGCAGATGAGGATGTGCAAGTAGAAATACTGGTGTGCAAAAGAGCAGAAAAACAAAAACAAATATAGGGATGAGGTAGGTAGTTGGATGGGCTATTTACAGATGGGCTGTGTACAGCTGCAGCGATCGGTAAGCTGCTCTGACAGTTAGTGAGGGAGAAGTCTCCAACTTCAGGGATTTTTAAAATTCGTTCCAGTCATTGGCAGCAGAGAACTGGAAGGACAGGCGGCCAAAGTAGGTGCTGACTTTGGGGATGATCAGTGAAATATACCTGCTGAAGCGCGTGCTACGGGTGGGTGCTGCTATGGTGACCATTGAGCTGAGATAAGGTGGAGCTTTACCTAGCAAAGACTTATAGATGACCTGGAGACAGTGGATTTGGCAACTATTATGTAGCGAGGACCATCCAACGAGAGCATACAGGTCGCAGTGATGGGAAGTATATGGGGCTTTGGTGACAAAATGGATGGCACTGTGATAGACTGCATCCAATTTGCTGAGTAGAGTGTTGGAGGCTATTTTGTAAATGACATCGCCAAAGTCGAGGATCGGTAGGATGGTCAGTTTTACGAGGGTATGTTTGGCAGCATGAGTGAAGGAGGCTTTCTGCGAAATATGAAGCCGATTCTAGATTTAACTTTGGATTGGAGATGCTTAATGTGAGTCTAGAAGAAGAGTTTACAGTCTAGCCAGACACCCAGGTATTTAAAGTTGTACACATATTCTAAGTCAGAACCGTCCAGAGTAGTGATGCTAGTCGGGTGGGCGGGTACGGTCAGCAATCGGTTGAAGAGCATGCATTTCGTTTTACTAGCATTTAAAAAGGTAGTTGGAGACCACGGAAGGAGTGTTGCATGGTGTTGAAGCTTGTTTGGAGGTTTGTTAACACAGTGTCCAAAGAAGGGCCAGATGTGTACAGAATGGTGTCGTCTGCGTAGAGGTGAATAAAAGAATCTCCCGCAGCAAGAGCAACATCATTGATGTATACAGAGAAAAGAGTCGGCCCGAGAATTGAACCCTGTGGCACCCCCATAGAGACTGCCAGAGGTCCGGACAACAGGCCCTCCGATTTGACACACTGAACTCTGTCTGCGAAGTAGTTAGTGAACCAGGCGAGGCAGTCATTAGAGAAACCAAGGCTGTTGAGTCTGCTGATAAGAATACGGTGATTGACAGAGTCAAAAGCCTTGGCCAGGTCGATGAAGACGGCTGCACAGTACTGTCTTTTATCGATGATGGTTATGATATCATTTAGGACCTTGAGCGTGGCTGAGGTGCACCCGTGACCAGCTCGAGAACCAGATTTTATAGCGGAGAAGGTACGGTGGGATTTGAAACGGTCGGTGATCTGTTTGTTCACTTGGCTTTCGAAGACTTTAGAAAGGCAGGGCAGGATGGATATAGGTCTGTAACAGTTTGGGTCTAGAGTGTCTCCCCCTTTGAAGAGGGGGATGACCGCGGCCGCTTTCCAATCTTTAGGAATCTCAGACGATACGAAAGAGAGGTTGAACAAACTAGTAATAGGGATTGCAACAATGGCGGCCGATAATTTTATGAAGAGAGGGTACAGATTATCTAGCCCAGCTGATTTGTAGTGATCCAGATGTTGCAGCTCTTTCAAAACATCAGCTGTCTGGATTTGGGTGAAGGGGAAGCCTAGGCCAGTTGCTGTGGGGATAGAGAGCTGTTGGCCGGGGTTGGGGTAACCAGGTGCAAAGCATGGCCAGCCGTAGAGAAATGCTTATTGAAATTCTCGATTATCGTGGATTTATCAGTGGTGACAGTGTTTCCTAGTCTCAGTGCAGTAGGCAGCTGGTAGGAGGTAATCTTATTCTCCATGGACTTTACAATGTCCCAAAACTTTTGGGAATTAGTGCTGCAGGATGCAAATTTCTGTTTGAAAAAGCTAGCGTTTGCTTTCCTAACTGACTGTGCGTATTGGTTCCTGACTTCCCTGAAAAGTTGCATATCGCGGGGACTATTCAAAGCTAGTGCAGTACGCCACAGGGTTGTTTTTGTGCTGGTCAAGGGCTGTCAAGTCTGAAGTGAACCAAGGGCTATATCTGTTCTTAGTTCTACATTTTTTGAAAGGGGCATGCTTATTTAAGATGGTGAGGAAAGCACTTTAAAGAACAACCAGGCATCCTCTACTGACAGGATGAGGTCAATATCCTTCCAGGATAACCGGGCCAGGTCGATTAGAAGGGCCTGCTCGCTGAAGTGTTTGACAGTGATGAGGGGTGGTCGTTTGACCGCGGACCCATAACGGACGCAGGCAATGAGGCAGCGATCGGTGAGATCCTGGTTGAAAACAGCAGAGGTGTATTTGGAGGGCAGGTTGGTTAGGATGATATCTATGAAGGTGCCCATGT
Organism: Salvelinus fontinalis; assembly: GCF_029448725.1. Classification (NCBI taxonomy): domain Eukaryota; kingdom Metazoa; phylum Chordata; class Actinopteri; order Salmoniformes; family Salmonidae; genus Salvelinus; species Salvelinus fontinalis. The sequence goes on from NC_074699.1 coordinate 17,862,613, forward strand.
TTATGGATTTAGGGTTGCACCTGGAAGGTTCCTTGATCATTTGTGTGAGATTGAGGGCATCTAGCTTAGATTGTAGGACGTCAGAACTAGGAAAATAGACCAATATTCTTTCTCCCACACCATCACATGCAGACCAAGTGGATCTAACAGGCAATTATCATATCTGGGGCCATAAAAGGGGGAACATTAAAGTCTTAGTTTGTGGTCATCGTATAGGATGATAGGGTTTTGGCAGTATGCTGCACCAATGTATAGCTTCCCCCCCACATCCAAACTCTATCGAGTTAACTATGCCATTCCATCATTGACATTTCATAAGCAAAATCCAACTCCTCGCTATAAACACTAAAAAACAAATAATAACAAAAGTAAACTACCTTTGGATGCATCAGATAGTCATGTGTGTGCATGCGTGTCTAATGACAGCCAGCGCCGCTGCCAGCCATCTGAGTAGCCACCTGAATGACCGGTGACAGTCATGTAATGTGGCGACGTTACATGGAAATGTGACAAATGTCACAGCTGGTCCAGAAAGGATGAGGGATGTCAGAGCTACTGGGGGCTGAAGCCTCCCCCACCTCCCCCCCTACCAGACCACCACAAGAGTCGACATGCTAGAGAAGGAGGGGAGAGGAGAGGAGGAGGGGGAGAAAAGGGACTGGCATTTGTGATTTATGTCTCCACGCCACAGAGGATTTGAGCCACTGATAACCTAATACAACTCAGGGCTTAGCTGCTTGATTTAATTAGGGCGTTTCAAAGGGCTCTTTTTTGCTGCCATAACTCTTTTGTTCTTAAGTTTGAAAACATGATATCAGAACTGTTTACGCTCCAGCATATGTTTACACTCCTGTTTAGACAAATATTAATTTAAAAACAGATAACATCACACTGCCTATTGCTGAATGCTGACTGCTCCAACGTATCTTCAACTAGAAATACAGGATACACGCACTCAGCTCAGTTCCAGTCATCTGAAGCTAACAGCTTGGCATCAAACATTGCCACAAGGCAATTTACTAAAGCAGAACCAATTGCAACCTGTGTTGTTGACACAATACAGCCACTATCAATAAGATACTTGTATGATTCACAGATGGGAGAGGAAATCTGGTCAGGACTCAATGGAACCTGATTGAGAAGCATGATTCCACCTGGGGGCTATATTCCTCTGAAAAGACTGTATAGATGGAGCTTTCCCACAATCTAGACGTTAATGAAACTTTATTACGACATCTCCTAATAGACCAGGGTTGTTGACCTGAGAATCAGCATGTGGCTCTATGGGCCTCAACAAGGACGTGGCAACGCCAGCCCTGAATGCCTACTTAAGAGCCAGGGAAGATAGCTGCTAGCTAATCAAATGGATGTTTTCCATGAGCACCCATTGTTTTCAATCAGCCACAAGCAATAGAAGCTACAGTCGAGCAACGCTAAGTGGAGGAGAGCACTTCTCATAAGTAAAGCGAAATCATGTTTGTCTTCTTGCAACTGAATTAATTTGTCAGCTTTGCTTTTAGCCTTATTAAAACACTCTCAAACTCAATGTTCCGAGCATAAAGCATGTTGCTTGATTAGGAAAGACTGAAAAAAAAGAGACAAATATTAATGGCTAGAGAAGACCTGTAGAGAAACAATTTAGAGAAAAGCACACAAAGCGTTCAAGAACTTATTCTGCTGTTCAGATTATAGATAATTAGTACATGTGGTGACACTGGGTACAAAAGAAAACATATTTAGACCTCAATTCTCCGCAACATCGCCCAAACATGCATTTCCCCAGTCATAGATGACTTGCTTTAAAGGGAGAGAGGATTTAGGAAAGAGTGCAGCACATGCTACTTCAACCAGCATGCTCCCTGTGGCGAGGGGATCCGTTCCAGCATCTCCCTTCTTTGCACTCCAATGTGTTCAGCCATCATTCTCGCGTGTCTCTCCGTCTTTCCCCCAGTCAGACATCTGTGTTGTTCAAAGCACAGCTCACACTTTTTCATGTTAACCTATTTATTAGGTCTCGTTAAAGATTCAGACCACATGAAGCAGGCTTCTGTAGATCTCTGGGCTGCTGCACATGTGGGGTGGCTTTTCACACGCCAGCCGGGAAAAGCCCGCTCTTTTGGCACATGGAGAAGTGGTTTAGTGCGTCATTGATCATATACTTTGCATGGGAACACTTCCAGACGCACGGACAGTGACACTGATACCCTGCAACACGGGTCGGTGTCACAGCGAGAAAAACATCAGAGCTGCATTATAAAAATGGGCGAAAAGAGAACAGCACTTGATACTTCTCCTTGAGATAAGAGGTAGATCACACCGCTGTGGGTTATGCAGCAGGCAGGGCTATTCAGACCTCACAGGAGTCATGTTTTCCCACACACAGGAAGGACAGACACACTACAGTCACACTGTAAATCATATTGATCATCAGCGGAGGGATGATACGCTCATGATAATATCATTATACTGAAGATTTGTACTTTCATGACATGTCACGCTGATGATCCCTTCAGAAAAAAACTGGATTTTCCTGCTATGAACAATGCATTCTACATTTGTGAGGATGTTTTACCAATGCAGTTGAAAGTTAGTGACAAAAGAATGTTACACTGACAGTCTGCCACAGTATCAGCTTTATGTTTTTTCTCTTTATCCCTGAAGTGAGAGTCAAGGTCGCAAGTCGTTTCTATGACAAATGGCATGTGGGTCCTCAAAATGTTACCAGGGAGCTGCTGCACAAACTTCTTCTGTATTCGTTTTTTTAAAAGCACTTTCTATTCTCATTCCAAGGTTCTAGAAACCCGAGTGACACAAAACATATTTCGTAACGCCGAGCCAAGAGGCACATGAACAGGAAAGCACTTTGGACAGCAGAGCAGCAGGCTACTCACTTGAGGCTGAGCCTTAAAAATAATAATAAATAAATGACCCATTTTCATTTCATTTGAGCTTACTGGGCCTGAACAGGTGCTTCTCTACTTCGAATGTAATATCATCTAACGTCAGGCCAGAAACCCAAGCACAATGCTTCACCGTCCTCCTAGTCTCACAGGAATCCCTGCTGTACTCTACCTTTCCCGTATGAGCCCCTATTTTATCCCCTTTTTTAGCCGATCATCCCCTTCTATGAAAGAATGTCTCTTTTCAACTCTTTCAGTTCTCTGTGCATTCAAGTGTGACTAAGTCTCACCTTCTCCCCAGAGAGCCCTTATAGCACACGGAGGACATCGGCTGGAGGGTGGCTGGCCCACATTCAGGCACTCTTCATATTCAACAGATATTCAAGATTAACACTTGAGGATACGCTTGACAAAATCCAATTTCCTTTCTCTGCTCTCTTTCCCTCTGAAATAGATTTATGACTCCTTGAATTTAAGGAAGAGGGAGTAGTGGTTAAGTTGTGTGGAGGAATGGGCCCGTTGTTGGTCCACTAGAGGCATAAAAGGCTGAGGCACACACACACACACTTACAGTAGTTTTGTTTGCAAGAAACAGCCTTTGGTAAATTGTGGTTTGCTATGCTAGGGAAGGACAGGAGAAAAATGACAACTACAAAAAGTAACGCTTGACATAAAAACAACAATGTGAATCCAGTGGGCATGACCTTTTGATTTGGGTGTGTGATTTATATAGAGTAGGGGAAACAAAACGAGGCAGGCCCAGGAGCCAGCTGTACATAAACAAAGCAGGGAAGTTTGATGTGACGAGGATGACTTGATTGCGGTCGGAAGCGTGGCCTCAGATAGCCTTTGTGTGGTGAGCATGTACAGAGAACGCGGCACGTCAAACCCAACAGCTCGGAGACGGTCAATGGAACTTGCAGGCAGGCAGGGTGGAGTCTGTCACCCTGCCATCGCTACGGGGCTATCCACCTCCCAGAGCAGGAGGGGAGAGGGAAGGAGTCTTTACACGGACTTCACTGCAGCCTGACCTGACTAGGAGGTCCCTAACAGAACACGACACCACAGCTTTGTATTGACAGTACAATGTCACAATCACAAACCCCTTGCCAGTACAGTGTTCTCAAGCTGCAACATGAGGAAATATTAACCCTGCCTGGTTATATTGTAGCACAGATGCGAGAGCAGAGTCAACATTCCCAGACTGTTTGAGAGTGGCGAGCTAGCGGAGACTTGCCCAGCCCCAGTCAAAAGGGAATGTCACCAAGTTGTAAACACTTCCCGTCAGGAAGGGAGCACTTCCTTAATCCTGGAGCAACCCTCTTGTTCCTTATTTTCCACCAAACAAAAGCAGACAGTCAGTGGACTGGTTGCTTTACCTTTGGTCCAATCACTGCACCAAGCAATTTATATGGTGGCTGAACTAGATTAGGCCTACACCTAGAGACAGAGTAATAAAACAATGTTACATGTCAAACAGTAGTAACTATAGGATATTACGGATGGGAAAACAGCAGGGCAAACTCTCTAACCTTACCCCTAACAAGATCTGTGTCCTACGAAGCCCAGGAGAGACAATAGTGCCCATCCAGTCTATAATGAGAGGTTTGGCTAGACCCCACTGGCAGATACACACACACACACTCCAGCCTCAGCACCTGTCTGTGAGCACAGGTCATAGGTCAGCTCCACTGTGAAGGGCACAGACGTTAAAGAGCTCCACTCTACCTCCCGGATAGTAAATAGAGAAACAGTGCAGCTTAACTTCCCTCTACACTACATCTAAAACACCATGGGATAATGTCTATGCTCTACACACAGAAAACCCAGCATAGGTCAGATATGGCCAACTACGTGGGGAGAGCAGCAGTGTTTGGTGTACTTAGAGTTAAGGTTAAGGGCCGCCCTACTGTTAGCCACCAGTGGGGCAGTTAAAGATACCAGTGCTTCACACAGGCTTTCTGTACGTGCCCTGGATGGAATGAAACCTCAGGGCTCAATTTGGTTCCTTTAAAATCAGTGTCTGACGTTGTGCTCACCAACCAGGGCTTCCCTTACAGGCTCTACTACACTGCGTCATTAAACAAAACAGTGCCATGTGTCCACAGACAACTCTCCTGACTACAGTGGCCAATAACTGCCTGCATACAGGGCCAGGTATTATGTGACCTGTTGGGTTCACATGACCCATGCAGGTTATACAGCTGAAAACCTAGAGAAATACACAGTGGAACAGCTACCGTAACCCTCTTTAGGAAAACAAGAGAAGGGGAATATCTTAATGCAGGGAGCCTAGTGGTTAGAGCGTTGGGCCAGTAACTAAAATGTTGTTAAATATTTTGCTCTGCCCCTGAACAAGGCAGTTAACCCACTATTCCCCGGCAGGCCGTCATTGTAAATAAGAACTTGTTCTTAACTGACTTTCCTAGTTAAATAAAAAAATTATAAAAAAATTGGGGGGGGGGGGTGTAATTCATTAAAACTTTGCCATTGTATTAAATTGGTTAACATGTCATCCCGTCTCAACCAGATGTTTTATTGTGACTTACAACAGATAGGTGCAGTGAAATGTGTTGTTTTACAGGGTTAGCCATAGAAGTACTGGAACAAATAAGGGTTAAGTTCCTGGCTCAAGGGAACATCGACAGATTTTTCACCTTGTGAGCTTGGCTAAGCGAACCAGCGACTTCTTGGTTACTGACACCCGAAGCTCTAACCGCTAAAAGCAGGTGAAGACTCCTCTTAACCCATTGTAAACCTCTAGTCATACACCGTATGCTACTCAGTATTTTGAGAATTAGGTATGCTATGCATCATTCAGCTTTCAAAAACAGTCAATTCATGTCGTTATAAAGTTATATAAACCTCTACAAACAGTCCACATCAGTATCAATGCATAATCTCTTTCCTAACCAGATCAACATTTCACAACTGAGTTTGTCCTCATGTGATTCCTCCATGTGATCCTGTCGTGTAGTCATCTTCCCATGCGGAATGACATCATCCTGGTCGGTTGAGGCGGGGTGTAATTAAAGTTAGCTGTGTTGGCCCAGCACCAGCAGAGCTCTAGGTTCCTTCCTCTTAAAGAACTCTTCCAGGATTCCTGCCTAGGTCATAGGAATTTAGAAAGCATATCCTAACTAACTGATTCCCTGTGCAACTGTTAAGGACAGAATATGATACACCCATAAAACACCACAGAAGGGTATTGTTGTTTGGAGAGAAAAAAAAACATGGCTGCCTAGTCCACCTGGAAATGCATGATCTGTTGCTGGAATACAATAGTGGCGTTGCCAAGGCATCTGGGATACCTTGAACAGTTCAACAAATGGATGGCCCTTTTGGACACTTCAGAAAACAATAACATGATGGATAACTACCCAACAGTCCTCTAACTGGACTACAAGGAGATGCTGCGCCAAAGCAATCATCTTAGACAAGGCTCAGCTGTAATTATGGGGCAGCGTATCCATAGCAACCAACAACTCGTTTTTAAAAAATCAATTATCATAATGTGGAAAGTATTCACTTTCTTGTGAAACATACCCAGTAAACATAACAATAAATGTTTTATTGATAATCTTTTTTTTTTTTTACCCCATTTTCTCCCCAATTTTCGTGGTATCCAATCGCTAGTAATTACTATCTTGTCTCATCGCTACAACTCCCGTACGGACTCGGGAGAGACAAAGGTCGAAAGCCATGCGTCCTCCGAAGCACAACCCAACCAAGCCGCACTGCTTCTTAACACAGCGCATCTCCAACCCGGAAGCCAGCCGTACCAATGTGTCGGAGAAAACACCGTGCACCTGGCCCCCTTGGTTAGCACGCACTGCGCCCAGCCCGCCACAGGAGTCGCTGGAGCGAGATGAGACAAGGATATCCCTACCGGCCAAACCCTTCCTAACCCGGACGACGCTAGGCCAATTGTGCGTCGCCCCACGGACGACGTGAATTATTGATAATCTTTAATGAAAAATCTAAATGTTGTCCCCCACTACGGACCTAACTAGCTTTCAAGTCCACATAGTATCGCTATCTAGGCTCTCTGGTCATCATGAACTCATACTTTTAAAAAAATGGTATAGTTATTTGTGTTCTTAAAACTCTGCCGAGCGTTAAAAGTAAAGGGTCGGCATGTTTTAACTTCTACTGTACTATGTGCCCTCTAGTCTGTTTGACTGGACCATATTCCATGTGTACCAGAAATATCCCTTTAAGAATAAAAGAGAACATTTAACCTCACATGGGTATTACATCTGGAAATTACTTTCCCAGAGAAGACAATTAAGCAGCAATACAACCCCTTTCAGGTTTGACACTTAGAAAGCAATTCCTTTCAGACTTCTTCCTTGGCGATACAGTGTAAGTAAACAGGCGTGTGTTTGTGTGGAGGTGGGAGTGGGAGGAGAAGTGCACTTCCTGTAATGCTCTGACATTCAGCTAAAGCCAGCTATCAGAACCTGTCAGCTTCCATCTGATAGTAAAACAGGTATGAGACTGCTCATACGTCTAGAGACACCCACGCATCACATGATGGATTCTGGTACCCGTCCAGGAGGTCAGATGCCCAGATAGGAGAAATGTCAGACGTAAACACTATCACTCCAAGGACAGAGAGGAGCAGAGTATAAAACAGAACAAAGAGCTAACAGCATTCCCTGAAGAGAGGAATGCCAGAGTCAAGGCTTTAAAGCAAGGCTTTGAGATAGTGAGGGAATGAAGATGAGGAAAGTTCAGAACACCAACCACTGCTAATCTACAGGCCAGTCAAACAGCCTTGATTTACCCACATACACACACAGCTGCTGGAGGGAAAACACACAAATTCAATCAGACCATCAAACATCAAACCAGATTAGAACAGATAGCGAAAGACAAAGGGATGTGCGGTAAAGCCGCAGCATGTTTATTCCATGGGAAATTAAAGAGCGTTGGTTCAAACCCCCACGCGCTGTAGAGACGCTACTCGTAAGCTAATTACACACAACTGTCCCTTCAAGGACTCGGCTAAAGAACACCTGTTTGGCTCACAGCGCCTGCTCCGATTCCATTATCTAAGAGGTGATCGGGGCTGGGGAGAGTAGTGGGGGAGTATGGGCAGCTGAGATGTGATCTGGGGACCGTTGGGGAGGCACGGGCAGCTGAGATGTGATCTGGGCTGGGGAGCGTTGGGGAGGTTCAGGCAGCTGAGATGTGATCTGGGCTGGGGAGCGTTGGGGAGGTTCAGGAAGCTGAGATGTGATCTGGGCTGGGGAGCGTTGGGGAGGTTCAGGCAGCTGAGATGTGATCTGGGCTGGGGAGCGAGATGTGATCTGGGCTGGGGAGCGTTGGGGAGGTTCAGGCAGCTGAGATGTGATCTGGGCCGGGGAGCGTTGGGGAGGTTCAGGAAGTTGAGATGTGATCTGGGCCGGGGAGCGTTGGGGAGGCTCAGGAAGCTGAGATGTGATCTGGGCCGGGGAGAGTTGGGGAGGCTCAGGAAGCTGAGATGTGACCAGGGCTGGGGAGCGTTGGGGAGGCTCAGGCAGCTGAGATGTGATCTGGGCTGGGGAGAGTTGGGGAGGTTCAGGCAGCTGAGATGTGATCTGGGCTGGGGAGAGTTGGGGAGGTTCAGGCAGCTGAGATGTGATCTGGGCTGGGGAGAGTTGGGGAGGTTCAGGCAGCTGAGATGTGATCTGGGCTGGGGAGAGTTGGGGAGGTTCAGGCAGCTGAGATGTGATCTGGGCTGGGGAGAGTTGGGGAGGCTCAGGCAGCTGAGATGTGATCTGGGCCGGGGAGCGTTGGGGAGGTTCAGGAAGCTGAGATGTGATCTGGGCCGGGGAGCGTTGGGGAGGTTCAGGAAGTTGAGATGTGATCTGGGCCGGGGAGCGTTGGGGAGGTTCAGGAAGCTGAGATGTGATCTGGGCCGGGGAGCGTTGGGGAGGTTCAGGAAGCTGAGATGTGATCTGGGCTGGGGAGAGTTGGGGAGGCTCAGGCAGCTGAGATGTGACCAGGGCTGGGGAGCATTGGGGAGGTTCAGGCAGCTGAGATGTGATCTGGGCTGGGGAGAGTTGGGGAGGTTCAGGAAGCTGAGATGTGATCTGGGCTGGGGGGCGTTGGGGAGGTTCAGGCAGCTGAGATGTGATCTGGGCTGGGGAGCGTTGGGGTGGTTCAGGAAGCTGAGATGTGATCTTGGCTGGGGAGCGTTGGGGAGGTTCAGGCAGCTGAGATGTGATCTGGGCTGGGGAGCGAGATGTGATCTGGGCTGGGGAGCGTTGGGGAGGTTCAGGCAGCTGAGATGTGATCTGGGCTGGGGAGAGTTGGGGAGGCTCAGGCAGCTGAGATGTGATCTGGGCTGGGGAGCGTTGGGGAGGTTCAGGAAGCTGAGATGTGATCTGGGCTGGGGAGCGTTGGGGAGGCTCAGGCAGCTGAGATGTGATCTGGGCTGGGGAGCGTTGGGGAGGTTCAGGCAGCTGAGATGTGATCTGGGCTGGGGAGCGTTGGGGAGGTTCAGGCAGCTGAGATGTGATCTGGGCTGGGGAGCGTTGGGGAGGTTCAGGCAGCTGAGATGTGATCTGGGCTGGGGAGCGTTGGGGAGGTTCAGGCAGCTGAGATGTGATCTGGGCTGGGGAGCGTTGGGGAGGTTCAGGCAGCTGAGATGTGATCTGGGCTGGGGAGCGTTGGGGAGGTTCAGGCAGCTGAGATGTGATCTGGGCTGGGGAGCGTTGGGGAGGTTCAGGCAGCTGAGATGTGATCTGGGCTGGGGAGCGTTGGGGAGGTTCAGGCAGCTGAGATGTGATCTGGGCTGGGGAGCGTTGGGGAGGTTCAGGCAGCTGAGATGTGATCTGGGCTGGGGAGCGTTGGGGAGGTTCAGGCAGCTGAGATGTGATCTGGGCTGGGGAGCGTTGGGGAGGTTCAGGCAGCTGAGATGTGATCTGGGCTGGGGAGCGTTGGGGAGGTTCAGGCAGCTGAGATGTGATCTGGGCTGGGGAGCGTTGGGGAGGTTCAGGAAGCTGAGATGTGATCTGGGCTGGGGAGCGTTGGGGAGGTTCAGGCAGCTGAGATGTGATCTGGGCTGGGGGGAGTTGGGGAGGTTCAGGAAGCTGAGATGTGATCTGGGCTGGGGAGCGTTGGGGAGGTTCAGGCAGCTGAGATGTGATCTGGGCTGGGGAGCGTTGGGGAGGTTCAGGCAGCTGAGATGTGATCTGGGCTGGGGAGCGTTGGGGAGGTTCAGGCAGCTGAGATGTGATATGGGCTGGGGAGCGTTGGGGAGGTTCAGGAAGCTGAGATGTGATCTGGGCTGGGGAGCGTTGGGGAGGTTCAGGAAGCTGAGATGTGATCTGGGCTGGGGGGAGTTGGGGAGGTTCAGGAAGCTGAGATGTGATCTGGGCTGGGGAGCGTTGGGGAGGTTCAGGAAGCTGAGATGTGATCTGGGGACCGTTGGGGAGGCTATGGCAGCTGAGATGTGATCTGGGCTGGGGAGCGTTGGGGAGGTTCAGGCAGCTGAGATGTGATCTGGGCTGGGGAGCGTTGGGGAGGTTCAGGAAGCTGAGATGTGATCTGGGCTGGGGAGCGTTGGGGAGGCTCAGGCAGCTGAGATGTGATCTGGGCTGGGGAGCGTTGGGGAGGTTCAGGCAGCTGAGATGTGATCTGGGCTGGGGAGAGTTGGGGAGGCTCAGGCAGCTGAGATGTGATCTGGGCTGGGGAGAGTTGGGGAGGCTCAGGCAGCTGAGATGTGATCTGGGCTGGGGAGCGTTGGGGAGGTTCAGGAAGCTGAGATGTGATCTGGGCTGGGGAGCGTTGGGGAGGTTCAGGCAGCTGAGATGTGATCTGGGCTGGGGAGCGTTGGGGAGGTTCAGGAAGTTGAGATGTGATCTGGGCCGGGGAGAGTTGGGGAGGCTCAGGCAGCTGAGATGTGACCAGGGCTGGGGAGCATTGGGGAGGTTCAGGCAGCTGAGATGTGATCTGGGCTGGGAAGAGTTGGGGAGGTTCAGGAAGCTGAGATGTGATCTGGGCTGGGGAGCGTTGGGGTGGTTCAGGAAGCTGAGATGTGATCTTGGCTGGGGAGCGTTGGGGAGGTTCAGGCAGCTGAGATGTGATCTGGGCTGGGGAGCGAGATGTGATCTGGGCTGGGGAGCGTTGGGGAGGTTCAGGCAGCTGAGATGTGATCTGGGCTGGGGAGCGTTGGGGAGGTTCAGGAAGTTGAGATGTGATCTGGGCCGGGGAGCGTTGGGGAGGTTCAGGAAGCTGAGATGTGATCTGGGCTGGGGAGCGTTGGGGAGGTTCAGGCAGCTGAGATGTGATCTGGGCTGGGGAGCGTGATGTGATCTGGGCTGGGGAGCGTTGGGGAGGTTCAGGAAGCTGAGATGTGATCTGGGCTGGGGAGCATTGGGGAGGTTCAGGCAGCTGAGATGTGATCTGGGCTGAGGAGAGTTGGGGAGGCTCAGGCAGCTGAGATGTGATCTGGGCTGGGGAGCGTTGGGGAGGCTCAGGCAGCTGAGATGTGATCTGGGCTGGGGAGCGTTGGGGAGGCTCAGGCAGCTGAGATGTGATCTGGGCTGGGGAGAGTTGGCGAGGTTCAGGAAGCTGAGATGTGATCTGGGCTGGGGAGCGTTGGGGAGGTTCAGGAAGCTGAGATGTGATCTGGGCTGGGGGGAGTTGGGGAGGTTCAGGAAGCTGAGATGTGATCTGGGCTGGGGAGCGTTGGGGAGGTTCAGGCAGCTGAGATGTGATCTGGGCTGGGGAGAGTTGGGGAGGTTCAGGAAGCTGAGATGTGATCTGGGCTGGGGAGCGTTGGGGAGGTTCAGGAAGCTGAGATGTGATCTGGGGACCGTTGGGGAGGCTATGGCAGCTGAGATGTGATCTGGGCTGGGGAGCGTTGGGGAGGTTCAGGCAGCTGAGATGTGATCTGGGCTGGGGAGAGTTGGGGAGGTTCAGGAAGCTGAGATGTGATCTGGGCTGGGGAGCGTTGGGGAGGCTCAGGCAGCTGAGATGTGATCTGGGCTGGGGAGCGTTGGGGAGGTTCAGGCAGCTGAGATGTGATCTGGGCTGGGGAGAGTTGGGGAGGCTCAGGCAGCTGAGATGTGATCTGGGCTGGGGAGAGTTGGGGAGGCTCAGGCAGCTGAGATGTGATCTGGGCTGGGGAGCGTTGGGGAGGTTCAGGAAGCTGAGATGTGATCTGGGCTGGGGAGCGTTGGGGAGGTTCAGGCAGCTGAGATGTGATCTGGGGAGCGTTGGGGAGGTTCAGGAAGTTGAGATGTGATCTGGGCCGGGGAGAGTTGGGGAGGCTCAGGCAGCTGAGATGTGACCAGGGCTGGGGAGCATTGGGGAGGTTCAGGCAGCTGAGATGTGATCTGGGCTGGGAAGAGTTGGGGAGGTTCAGGAAGCTGAGATGTGATCTGGGCTGGGGAGCGTTGGGGTGGTTCAGGAAGCTGAGATGTGATCTTGGCTGGGGAGCGTTGGGGAGGTTCAGGCAGCTGAGATGTGATCTGGGCTGGGGAGCGAGATGTGATCTGGGCTGGGGAGCGTTGGGGAGGTTCAGGAAGCTGAGATGTGATCTGGGCTGGGGTGCATTGGGGAGGTTCAGGCAGCTGAGATGTGATCTGGGCTGGGGAGAGTTGGGGAGGTTCAGGAAGCTGAGATGTGATCTGGGCTGGGGAGCGTTGGGGAGGCTCAGGCAGCTGAGATGTGATCTGGGCTGGGGGCGTTGGGGAGGTTCAGGCAGCTGAGATGTGATCTGGGCTGGGGAGCATTGGGGAGGTTCAGGCAGCTGAGATGTGATCTGGGCTGGGGAGCGTTGGGGATGTTCAGGAAGCTGAGATGTGATCTGGGCTGGGGAGCGTTGGGGAGGTTCAGGCAGCTGAGATGTGATCTGGGCTGGGGAGCGTTGGGGAGGTTCAGGAAGCTGAGATGTGATCTGGGCTGGGGAGAGTTGGGGAGGTTCAGGAAGCTGAGACGTGATCTGGGCTGGGGAGCGTTGGGGAGGTTCAGGCAGCTGAGATGTGATCTGGGCTGGGGGGAGTTGGGGAGGTTCAGGAAGCTGAGATGTGATCTGGGCTGGGGAGCATTGGGGAGGTTCAGGCAGCTGAGATGTGATCTGGGCTGGGGAGAGTTGGGGAGGTTCAGGAAGCTGAGATGTGATCTGGGCTGGGGAGCGTTGGGGAGTTTCAGGAAGCTGAGATGTGATCTGGGGACCGTTGGGGAGGCTATGGCAGCTGAGATGTGATCTGGGCTGGGGAGCGTTGGGGAGGTTCAGGCAGCTGAGATGTGATCTGGGCTGGGGAGCGTTGGGGAGGTTCAGGAAGCTGAGATGTGATCTGGGCTGGGGAGCGTTGGGGAGGTTCAGGAAGCTGAGATGTGATCTGGGCTGGGGAGCGTTGGGGAGGTTTAGGAAGCTGAGATGTGATCTGGGCTGGGGAGCGTTGGGGAGGTTCAGGAAGCTGAGCTGTGATCTGGGCTGGGCTGGGGAGCGTTGGGGAGGTTCAGGCAGCTGAGATGTGATCTGGGCTGGGGAGAGTTGGGGAGGTTCAGGAAGCTGAGATGTGATCTGGGCTGGGGAGCGTTGGGGAGGTTCAGGCAGCTTAGATGTGATCTGGGCTGGGGAGTGTTGGGGAGGTTCAGGCAGCTGAGATGTGATCTGGGGACCGTTGGGGAGGCTATGGCAGCTGAGATGTGATCTGGGCTGGGGACCGTTGGGGAGGTTCAGGCAGCTGAGATGTGATCTGGGCTGGGGACCGTTGGGGAGGTTCAGGCAGCTGAGATGTGATCTGGGCTGGGGAGCGTTGGGGAGGTTCAGGCAGCTGAGATGTGATCTGGGCTGGGGAGCGTTGGGGAGGTTCAGGAAGCTGAGATGTGATCTGGGCTGGGGAGCGTTGGGGAGGTTCAGGAAGCTGAGATGTGATCTGGGCTGGGGAGCGTTGGGGAGGTTCAGGAAGCTGAGATGTGATCTGGGCTGGGGAGCGTTGGGGAGGTTCAGGCAGCTGAGATGGGATCTGGGCTGGGGAGAGTTGGGGAGGTTCAGGAAGCTGAGATGTGATCTGGGCTGGGGAGCGTTTGGGAGGTTCAGGCAGCTGAGATGTGATCTGGGCTGGGGAGAGTTGGGGAGGTTCAGGCAGCTGAGATGTGATCTGGGCTGGGGAGCGTTGGGGAGGCTCAGGCAGCTGAGATGTGATCTGGGCTGGGGAGCGTTGGGGAGGTTCAGGCAGCTGAGATGTGATCTGGGCTGGGGAGCGTTGGGGAGGTTCAGGAAGTTGAGATGTGATCTGGGCTGGGGGGGGTTGGGGAGGCTCAGGCAGCTGATGCCCACTTGTAGCAGTCATCATTCCAACGTGCTCAAATATACATGTAGAGAAACGCCATGCGTATGCAGGGCAAGACAAAGCATAGAAACTAAAGAATGAGTAAAAATGGGATTTTGAGATGAACAACCGAGATTGACAATTGAATTGCAATAGGTCTCAAGGACAAGAATAAAAAATGTAAACGACAAAACAAATTAAGCCATGGTCTCCCTGGCCACTAATGCAAAACTTGACTTTATGAACCGCTGAGTCAAAGGCTGTTGAAAAGTACATGGAAGTAAAAGGAAATAACCACGCAATAAATCTGTCAAATCTAATGTCTCAGCTGGCTGTGGGACAGCTGCCTTTATTGTGTTTATGATCCTATACTGCATGAATCTACACATAGTGTACGGAAACTGGCTTATGGACTCAGAGGCCCCATTCACTCAACAGCTTCCGTGGGCCATGGTGGGAACTATAACGTGGCTAAAACACTGCTGCATAGGGTCTCAAGGCCAGAGCAACCCTGGTGTCTAGGACAGTTTATGAATTCATAAAGCCACACAGCAATATGTTTAGCAACATGATTTTACAAGGGAGACTTATGCACTATTATTTTTGTTTACACATTTCATAAGCTGTGCCTGGCATCACTTTCATGTGTCCTTGAGAAGTAAGTTAGTGCCGAGTCGAGTAGGCGAGACCATGCCAGGGGGAAGAGCGATAACGAGAGCATTTAATTAGCTGGATAATAACAGATCGTCTCCCTCTACCATGAAGGTCTTGTCGTTATAAAACAGGAAAACACGTAAAAAAATTAACAATCACGCTGGTGCTCTTACCTGTGGCTGGCTCCTACGTGCTCATCGTCATAAAAGAAAGTCCATAGTAGAGCGCATCGGAATGGACATAATGGGGCAGGCCTAAGTCTCATGTAATCACCATACATTGATGAACTAAGGCTTTCACCCCCCACACATACACACAATTTGAACTGAATGAAAAAACTTGAGGGTTGAGATTAGACAAAACACTAGACGGTATAGACTCTGCTATTGGCAGCACAAGCATTAGATAAGCAGTTATATAATTAGCATCCACTAGTCAAGTAATTAAAACATCAATGGTGCTGGGTCTGTAACAAGATAGTGGTGTGGTCCTCTCTTCCTAGCTCTCGCTCCTCCTATAGTCAGCAACACTTCACTCCAGCCAATACAATTGAATAGCCTTTTAAGTTCCTGTATAGTGTCCATAAAGTGATTGTGAGGTCTACTATAGATCATGTTCAGTGGAAGAAATGTAATTAAAATCAGAATCCTAGCATTCTGTGATATGTTGTAGACCTAAACTAAGAATAATACATGCCTTGATATGCCACTACGTTACAAACTGTGAAATATCTTAATAAATAACAGCTCATGTCAGAACAAGGCTGTTTGGAAATGCAGCATTATCATCAGATGACACTGCCTGACACTCAAGGCCTGTCTACACCACCCCTCGTTAAACGGTATGTGTTCTCTGTTCAGATACAATTTTACCAGCTGAAAATCATATGTTCTCACAGTAAGGGTGCAGCAAGGATTTTACACATCTGAAAATCATATGTTCTCACAGTAAGGGTGCAGCAAGGATTTTACACATCTGAAAATCATATGTTCTCACAGTAAGGGTGCAGCAAGGATTTTACACATCTGAAAATCATATGTTCTCACAGTAAGGGTGCAGCAAGGATTTTACACATCTGAAAATCATATGTTCTCACAGTAAGGGTGCAGCAAGGATTTTACACATCTGGGTTGTTAGTAGGGTGCAATTCCACGGTAACAGAGTGATGCTGAGACTCCAATTTTTCACTTTGAAATGTATATCAAACAAAAACCTTTGGTTGCAAAGTTACACAAACCATACAACTCTATGCACAAGGACTACTTTGAACAATTAACAGAACATTTTACAAAAACACATTTACTTGAAGAACAGTGCAGTTAAAGTCTGGTAACAGTGACGCTTTGTTTTGTAATTCCGTTACCAAGAGATGAAGAACAGTCATATCATCAGCTGCAATTTGACAAGGGCAGAGGTTGGTGCTATTATTATAGAAAATACTCACCATCAAAACTGACACAAAATTATGTTGATCGTCTTCAAAAAACTTGTGTAGTACATACAGCGTAATACCTGATAAGCCTAGTTGCTTCTACAGGTAGTTCTACTGGAAAAGGAATAGGCTATTCCACATGTCGTTTCATAACCATCACACTTGGGGTCTCTCACTCTCACTACACCAACGTCAGGGTCTAGACAAAAGATCCTTCTGGAACAGTACATGACAACATTACCTTGGCCTGTCTGTCGGAAAAGCCAGCATGTGTAAGGTTGAAAGCCTGTGTTGCCTAGTGAATAAACTCTCATGGGGACTGTCTGCTCTCTTTATTACTTAGCCCCCCCCCCCCCCCTCCTCCCCCCTCCCCCTCCCTCACATTTCACCACAGTACTAAACAAAAATCCAGTCTTCTGAATCAGAATACCTGTAACTCACATGGATGTGATACAATTTCACCATATCATCATGTTCATGTTTGACAGTGCAACATTTTTAAACCATGTTACAGAACAATCTGCCTGGCTGCCAGCTCCTCCAACATGTGCCCAGTACAAAAAAGGGGGAGACAGAAGCAACAGTATTTTCCTGCTTGAGAATGGCTCCCCTAATTTACAACCAAGATCAAAATAAACTCCAATTAACAGGAGACAGCAGTAATCCGTTTAATTAGCCAACAGCAGTCAGTTGCTGTGAGGAAACAGTCTTCAGTTTCCTGTTATTTTAATTTGGTCAGCTCTGGAACATTATTCATCATAAAATACAAAAAACCCTGCATTGTTGAATGTGATAACAACTGCATACGAGAAACTACTTTCAGAAATGAAGACCATTTGTGAGTACACAAATCACTGTACAATTATTATATGGAGGTTTTTCAAGCTTGCCAATGGCCATGTTCCTTTGCTGTACGACACTGCTTACTGGGAAATGTTATGACCACTAGTTGAACTGAAACAAAAAAGCTCCTATGGAACAGCAGGCAGGCACCATAAACACTGAACAGACCACACCTTACAACAGGAAGTGTGGAGAGAGGAAGTAACCTGTTTAAGGGACTAAGGAATTTCATAAGAGAATTGTAAATGTGCAGCACTACTTTGCATACTTGCATAAGGTTTTGGCTGTGCTCTAACTAAACTACTATGATATTGTCTGACGTAGTAAGGTTGAGTAAACAAACACCTGGCAACAGGTGATTAGTTAGTGCTTCAGAACAGTGAGTAGCAGACTGAGTTATGCAGCATGGGTGTTGGCAATGTTGAGAAATACTTCTGCACTTTTTCTCTCACACACAAACTTGTGCTTTCCTGGGTCCTCCTCCCCTGCCTGCGCTGGAGGGTGAGGCATGTACATTCATAAACAGAATCACACTCTTACTTAACCTCACTGGCATTGAATGTCTCAGGTTTCTTCCAATTAACCAGTGTGTTCCTAAAAAGCAGTAGGCTTCAAGGCACGTGGTGTACACTGACTGACTGCATAAGAATTCTTCCCATCCGTCTCTGGTCCACACATTATGTCTGTTGATGACAGGGACAAGAGTAGACTAGGGTAGAGATGACAGAGTTGTAAAAGTGTAGATTTTGCTTGGTGAGCAGAGTTGAATGAACCTGGTCTGGATTATTTGAAAACGTGCACTTGGGCATCTTCACACAGGCCCAGTTCAAAGGTGAGAAAGAACAGTGAAATATACACTGTGTACTTCTGGCGGTTTCAACGATCCATTCCCTGTTTGAATAAGTCCTCACATGATGGAACATGTACATCTGTACACACTTCCTGGAAGCTGAAAATGCCCCAGTTCTTCTATGGCCTGCATATTCTCCAGACATGTCACCGATTCAGTGTATTTGGGATGCTCTGGATGGACAGCATGTTCCAGTTCCCGTAACTTCGCACTGCTATTGAAGAGTAGGGCAACATTCCACAATCAACAGCCTGATCATCTCCATGCGTTGGAGATAAATTGTGCTGCATGAGGTAAAAATGGTTGTCACACCGGACACTGACAGGTTATGATCCACACCCCTACCTTTTTTTGTGACCAACAGATGCATATCTGTATTCCCAGTCCAGTGAAATCCATAGATTAGGGCCCAATTAATTTATTTCAATTTACGGATTTCCTTACACAAACTGTAACTCAGTAAAATCTTTGAAATTGTTGAATGTTTCGTTCATATTTTTGTTCAGTGTACTTGATGTAGGCTCTTTTGTTTAGGGTAAATAAAATAAATGGTTATAGCCAATTTGTACACCCATTTTAATGGCACTGGAGTGTTTAGTTAAAGGGATTTTATGCCATTGGAATGTTTTTTCATACTGGAAGCAGAGACATTGTAAATAGGAATGTGTTCTTAATTGACTTGCCTAGTAAAATAAAAATGGGATCCACGTGTTCATCTGACTGGGGAAGATGATGATTAAGGGCTTCTTTGCCAACATCCAGAATGATCCCTTCACAGAAAGGTTAGAGTTTAAAATATTGTAATAAACTTCATACTTGAAGACAGCATGCATCTTCCTTTCACCTACCTACATGCAGGCTACTACACTTCTTCATCCAATGTAATCAAATGCTCAGTAAAGATGTTCATGTATTGTGCAGCTGCTGTATGTCAAACTGACCCAGCCATTGATAAACACCTGAAAGAACTACACAGAACAAAAATACATCTAAAAGTGTTGGTCCCATGTTTCATGAGCTGAAATAAAGGATCCCAAAAATTCTGAATACGAACAAAACAGATTTTGTACACAAATGTACTTTATATCCCTTAGTGAGTACTTCTCCTTTGCCAAGACAATCCATCCACCTGACAGGTGTGACTGGTCAAGAACCTGATTAAACGGCATGATCATTACACAGGTGCGACTTGTGCTGTGGACAATAGAAGGGCACTCTAAAATGTGTAGTTTTGTCACAACCCAATGCCACAGATGTCTCAAGTTGAGGGAGTGTGTAATTGCCATTCTGACTGCAGCAATGTCCACCAGAGCGGTTGCCAGAGAATTTAAATGTTCATTTCTTTACCATAAGCCGCATCCAACGTTATTTTAGAGAATCTGGTATGTCCAACCAGTCTCACAACTGAACACCGCATCGTGTGGGTGAGCGGTTTGCTAATGTCAACGTTGTGAACAGAATGCCCTATGGTGGTCGCTGGGGTTATGGTATGGGCAGGCATAAGCAACTGACAACGAACACGATTGCATTTTATCAATGGCAATTTGAATGCACCGAGATAACATGAGGAGATCCTGAGGCCCATTGTTGTGCCATTCATCCACCCACCATCACCTCATGTTTCAGCATGATGATGCACAACCCCATGTCACAAAGAGCTGTACACATAACTGGAAGCGTAAAATACTCATACATGTCACCCATTGAGCACGTTTGGGATGCTCTGGATTGACGTGTATGACAGTGTTTGTGTTCCAGTTCCCGCTAATATCCAGCAACTTCACACAGCCATTGAAGATTGGGACAACAATTAACAGCCTGATCAACTGGAAGGAAATGTGTTGCGCTGCAAATGGTGGTCACACCAGATACTTACTGGTTTTCTGATCAATGCCCCTGTTTTTAAAAATATATCTGTATTCCCAGTCATGTGAAATCCATAGATTAGGGACAAATTAATGTAATTCAATTGACCGATGAACTCAGTAAAATCTTTCATTGTTGCATATCGCACTTATATTTTTGTTCAGTGTAGTCCTGCCGGTTTCAATTACCCATTCCCTGTTTGAGTAAGTCCTCACATGACGGAACATGATCTGATCCACAACTTTCAATGGTAACCAATGCGTTTTGAATAGTGAAAATGTAAATGCCCACATCACATAACTATTGAACCATCTCTTTAAATTAAACCTAGGTGGATAGATTGTAATTTAGACTTGTTCAAAGTTGTGTAGGCTATGATGGAACATAGGCTACAATTTTACTGGTGTTGGATATTGGAGAGGTAGGCTAAAGGCAAAAATAAATGTTAAAAAACGTACCTTTTCTTTATTCTCATTTTCAGGAGGCGGTGACGTGGGAGATTTAACGTTCCCAACAGCAACAGCTTGGGCAACGATACCGCTGCCCGGAGCAGAGTTGCCTTTCTCGATTGTTTCCACCTTTATAAGCCGGTGCTTTGGTGACACATACTTTATGTCCGGCGACCCCCCACAGCCCAGACCCGTTCCAAACGAAATATTTCCTCCCGTGTACGGATCTTCGAAGTCCAGTTCCTTTTGTAGTTTGTAAGCAGCAAGAATGTCCGGCTGTGCGGGGCTTGGATGTTGGTAGCCAGGCGTACCAGTCACAGCGGCGTGACAATGTCTGTAGTCCGGTTTCGGGGGCGCCGGAGGTGGTGCTTTGGTAGTTTTGAATCCTAGGTGTTCCCTGAACCATCTGGCCATGCTGCCAGTGCATTGCTCACAAGTCTATTTAAATATTTCGTTGCACCTTTCCTAACAATAACCTCCTACTCTTTTCCTGAGCGTTGTATTTCTATAGGTCACCTCGACTGGCTTCTGAAATACTTCTACAGCTCCTACTCTGTCGGTGGATACTGCGCTGACCAAGAGAACAGACACATGCACTTTCTGAGCTCCCGCAACTCTGACACTTTCGCTCTGACAGCAGAGTGCTCTTGGCTGTGGCAAGTCCTCTCCGCTACGCAACATGGGAGAGCGCTTTTGCAAGCGCGGGATACGTTTCCCTGTCCTCGTACCTGAGAACATTCACTGCCACCTACCGGACTGATGTTAATTTAGCCTACTAAATGCTTGGTTTTACTTGTAATATCCGTGAGGTCGTGACATTGTCCTTGTTTGTTTCTTAATATGCTGCAGCTGTTGTAGTGGATAACTTAGTCAAAAGCCCGAGCCACTAACATGTGGGATTACAAATGTTTAAAAACGCGTGCAAAACTGCTATTTAGTGGTAGATCTTGGTTGGGTGTTTTGCCCATTTAAAAGCAGAGAAGAAAAATCCATACAGGCAGACCTGATTACTGTAGCATATAATTGTTCCAAAGTGCAAACAGTGAGCATACCAAGAACTCCATACCAGTGCATTCCTACTTCCTGGTCACCTGTGTGACTAGACGTGTGAAAAGTGACAGTGACCCATCATACAGTGCCAACTAGTGTACAAATGAAGTGCAATACAATGACAAACTGTAGACTACAACCACAAGGCCAAACATTTTCCTTCAATGATTAATGTGGATGAGAATCATGTGAAGTACAGGGAGGCTGCCTTCAGTACCATGGGAATTCCTTGTCCCTCTTCATCCCCATTGGATCAAGTGCCCAGGTGCATGCAAGACCAAGGATTGTTCAATACAGTACAGTTGGACTGAAGGGTAAAATGCCCTACCCATGCAAACTGCTTTCATCTAGACTGCCTTCATCTCCAGCTGGCCATTGAAGCCTGATCTGATTGCATTGCAAATTACCAGTGAGGAGAAAGAGGTTAGTGCAAGCACTACAGTCTCGCCACAAATCCATCCACTACAGCAAAGTTTATCTAGACTAGAGCATTGCGCTATGCTCCCAAACAGAGGGGAAATTCTATAATTAATTTAATCTGTAAGAACCAGTATTTAATGAAAACTGAAACTCTTAAACTATCACACTGTTTGGAAATTGCATTGTGTGTACTCGTCTGGAACTGCATCGCTAAAGGATCACTGCCACTACCTCACTTTCCAACCAAGGTGGAGGAATTGAGGAGCAGACTGAAGTATAGGGGCAATTCAGCATTACTTGGAGGACAATGGAATGAATGGAATTGCATCACCACAAAACAGGCAGAGAGATCACTTTCTAAGTCTAAGGTCCCCATCAGAGGGACCTTGAGATCATGTGGTAAACTAATTGACTTTACAATCAGAGAGCAGACAAGTCTCATTTCCTTTAGATAGCGACGCATCACAGCAACAGCCCACATTAGCAGCGTTTTTTTTAATGAAGCAATATTTAATAACTCCACACCCCCAGGCAAGGACCACAATGTGCAGCTAGGAGTTTAACCCTGAAAAGGCCCCTGGGAGAGGCAGCAGCGCCATGCACTGAAGATAGATTTTTGTATTTTTCCCATTTGCTGAAATCTTTCCATACACTTTGAAGGCGGGTGGAGTAATTCCTTTTATCCCATCCGTTTCACTTTGATCACTCATTTTTAGTTAAACACCCCCCATGCATGGGTCTGCTGTGGATGCCAATGTGGTGCTTACCATGACATCACATACATTAATCTTGCTTTTTAAAATCAAGACAAGCCATTGAAACTAAAGATTTATTTAAAACTGGTTTATAAAGTGCTAAAAACATGAGGTAAATCATTTGTGTCAACAGTGAGAGTTGGCCAGTTTGTTAATGTAGGCGTACGCCCTGGTAGATGTCAGCTCTGGGAGACAGCTGACCCTGAGTAGCTTGACGTTTTCATACTTCTGCTTGATTGACTGGAGGAGAAAAAAAGGGTTTCAGTTAAACATTGCCGTGTGGCCCTACAGTACATCGCTGGGCTAGAAGTCATCTAAAGGCTGGGCTCACCAACTGTTTCATACTGCCATCACTCAAGCGCGCCAGCATCTTGGCAATGCATTGCATCACAGGTAGCAGAGAGACCTCTGTGTAGCCTGTGTAGTGCTGTAGGGCTGGGGTCTATGGAGCAAACGTTAAGTATCAATTCAGTGACAACAGAACAGTGTTGAAGTTGACACATATCACTCCGTAACTGTACCTTTATCAGGAATCCTAACCCAAAGAAATCTAATGATTATGGGTTAGAAGTGTCTAGTTTCATACACTTCACATAAGTCAAAATATTCATTGCTCATAACTGACCCATTCATAACCAGCAGAATCATGAAGGATCCTGGATGATAAAGCAAGAGCTGCTGCAGCGGTCAGGGATGGTGGATAGTGAACTGAGGCATAGTCCAGAAGGGTCAGCTCCAGCAGGTATTTAGCCAGCCCATAACCAACAGGCTGAAACTGGAAGATAAATGTACTGGCATGAAATATCATTTGTTTCCATGTGGCTCTGAACCAATGGTCACTTAAATAGCTGGTCAGCAAGTACAATTAAGGAATAAACAAAAAGGTTGTCAGCACAGGAAGTAGGAATGCACAGCATGAAGCAAATTGGGTGAGTTCGATTCAGGAGAGCTAAACAATGTGTATTAGATTTTGAAATTCAAAAACTCACCTTCCCAACCTTGGCGGCTCTCCTTAGAAAGTGAACTGGTGGTGGTCGTCCCAGTTCATAGTTCAAGGCTTTCAGAATGGTAATTTCCATCAAGCGTATCTCAGCACAGGAGTAGATGAAGTCTGCTGTATGGGCAAAGTCCTTCACCACAGGAGGAGCGATTTCCTCGTACTTGGAAGCAATGAGCATCGCAGTGACACCAACCAGTTGCAGAGACTTCTTTGGCACGGGATAGTCCTGAGCAAAAGAGAAAACAATGGATAAAAAAATGAATACATGAAGTCAAACAAATGTATCCGACCATCAGAGGAAAAACAAGCCATACCTGGAGAAAGCGGTCGATGATCCCAACAGTCATGTAGAGGGTCTCCTGGTGCAGTCTGAACTGCTTCTGGACCTGTACCAGCCAGTCAACTAGAATACTCCGCATGCTCCCAGTCACATCACAACCCTCCAGATAACATGGTTTTATAGCCATGGCAACCTGCCACATATTAAGAGAGGGGTATGTGGCAAGACACAGGAGCTTGACTAATAATGGTTAATGTAGTGAAAAAGGGAAACCGGTGTTGCCTCTGACAACCCAAATAAAATCACATGAAATTGATTTAGGCTCAGAACAAACGAGAGATAGTTGAAATTAGTCCAAAACCTCCAGGTTCCTTAGATGAGTGTAAATGTCCTTCACATAGTCACTGCACAGCGAGGAGTCACCAAAGTCTGCAGAGTCCACATCTGGGATGTTGAGCAGGTCATGCGAGAAGGCCTGTGGCACATAGAGCCCCTCGTCCCGAGTGGCCTCTTGGCTCGGAGGCTCCTCAGGGGCAGCTGGAATGGGCTTGGCCTAATGAACAACAAGATATAGAGAAGTGGATGGAATTCTCTGTGAAGCTGAACTACAGACAACAAGTGCACAACATCAATGAAGAGATGACAACTCAGATTTTAGCATATTGGATTAACATGAGACATTTACATAGAGTAGTGATGCATATCTGACTACAGCCAAGCCCGGCTTCAACCTTCTCCTTAAAATCTCACCTGTCTGACCAGATCACAGTTGCCAGCCCCAGTGTTCTCCTTTGAAATAACATGGACTCTTTCAGTGGCGCTCTGCTTATGTTGAGCTGGTTTGATGTGAACAGCCGCCTGTTTCTCAAGAAAATAAACCGCAGATAATTATTCAAACATTGCACCAAAAACTGAACCACAACGTAATTAAAAAGTATTAATTGAAAAAATATTTACATTTGTTTTAATCCCTTTGGCATTGTTCAGTTTGCTTGCTACATTTCCCAAAGGCACCCTGGACCGCAGGCCATATGAGGTGGCAGGTTTTCCTGGTAAGGAAACATTCTCCTCTGACTTGGTCTGGACCTCAATTCAACATTTAAAAGCACATTTGTGAGTTTCAGTCCAACAGTAGCCCATCACTTGGTTTGTTATTAAGTATATTTACAAATATTAAAATAGCAATGTATATTTTGGGTTAAGATGTGGAAGACGAGGCATTCATAATATCCTTCAATACCCAATGGGCATAAATTAAGTGAAATGTCTACTGAACAGAAGGAAATATCCTAGCTCGAGAACGCCATACACAAGGGATAGAAATATCCCAGTGTGCCTTCACAGTAGCCAAATAAGAATGGTTGATTGACTCAAGATGAGACTGCCACATGACAAATTACAACATTCTTGTACCCCAGTAAAACCAATGACAGTTCACTATTAGCCTAACCATAAATATCAAAGCATCAGTCATACCTTTACATTTGGAATTGCACATTTCTCCTGATTGGTAGGATTGGTCACTTTCACAGGCAATTTGGACCTCAAGTTGTAAGGCATTGAGACAACAGGTTTTGCAGTAATAATGGTCTCTTCTGGCCTTGCTTTTCAGGTTAGGGCCACCTAAAACAGATCTATAGGATATTTATCCTTCTTCAGAACATAAAATACGTTGTACCCGCCCCGCCCATCAACAAAGTTGATGGAAACCAATAGGCTAATCACTGACCTGGACTCAGGGGTAAACATAACGATATATAGTAAATCTGTCTACATCCATTTAGTATGATATATTTCATTTGGTATGTATTAAAATTGTGGATGTCCATCTATTTCGTACAATGTTATGTATTTGCAACATGTGTGATGTCACAAATTCCAATTTGTAGGGCTTAACATTAGCTAGGTGGCTAACTAATGTTAGCTAGGCTGAGTTAGATTTAAGGTTAGTTAACATGCTAAGTAGTTGCAAAGTATCTAAATAGCAGTTGCAAAGTTGCCAATTAGCTAAAATGTTAACGTTGTCTGATGAGATTCGAACACGCAACATTTGGGTTGCTAGACATTCCCACACACCCTCCTTACAATTGCATTAAGTAAGCTTGTCTTATGGAGCCATAACAAAATGTAACATAATAATTTGAGTGTCCCGGATATACGTTTACTACGGTACGTCAAGTCTATGGCAGCAATCACTAGTGGCAAACTTTGCACTGGCAGTAGCCTACTACAGCCAAATATGTGTATATATAAATCATTGACAGTAGCTTACCTGCGTTATTCTAGAAGCCACAAGGAACAATAACCCGCAAAAGAACAGAGAGCGCTGTGTTTCAACTTCACTGATATTCAATGACATTTACAGCTGCCATGTAGTGAGTTCACAGCAACAGCTGTGTTCAATGACATTGATTAGAAATGGTAGACTCATGCTGCGTTCGTGTACCCATGTGGGAATTTACCACATACGACTGGGAAGATCCACTTGAACGGCCCTTCAACTGGTAATTACTAGTTGGAAACTCCTCTATAATCCTGATGCCGCGTTTAATTAAGTACTAGTCGGAATGTTCAATTTGCTTACTGGTTGTAGTTATACACGTGCCGTGTTCAACCAGTCAGCAAGTCATAAACTGAGTTTTTCTAGTTCGGACTAGCACATGAACGTGGCATGAGCTCCCACTTCTCCCATATACTGACCTTAATTACCTATTAAGGAAATTACCGCGATAATATAATTTTTGGCAGTTAAATGCAAAAACAAAACATTATTTATAAAAGGCAATCTATTAAAAAATAAATGTTAACACTCATTTATTTACAAGCATGATAGCTGTACTTTTAGTTTTCTGGTTTATGCAGCTGGTTGGCCATTAGCCAATTGGCGTTTCTCAATGAGTTCAAAGCACGCGAAGCACTTACGACTTCACAACTGGTAAATTCCCACCTCCCACTTCTTTCCGAATGCAGCATAAATCTATAATGAAAAAACAATTATCTAGGGCCAGGCTACTTCAACTGCGTTTAGACAATATAGAAATAAAGGCATCAGGTCAAACATACTTCACTAATAATAACTGCACAAAAAGAACCAGACAAGCGTTTAGACAAAGAACCAGCCAGGCTACTTCAACTGCGTTTAGACAAGCAGCCCAATTCTGATCTTTATTCTACTAATTTGTCTTTTGACATCAGATATTTTTCAGAGCTGATCTGATTGGTCAAATTTGGCAAATTAGTGAAAAAAAAGATCAGCCTGTCTAAATGCAGCCTTCTAGCTTTACACACAGGACCAGATGACTGAACGGCATGTAGGACAACTTCCCGTTGCCCCTGACCTCTGGGCCCCCGGCCGCCGACCCATCATAATATAGTGGGCTAGTTTATGAAAATTAGATCATTAATATGATTCACAGTTTCATAGAGTATATTTGAGTATTTCAGAGATATTTTCAGAGACCTCTTATAAATCTTTAAAAACATGTTTTTGATTGCCCTATAATTTCTACCACTGTACTTTTGAATTAGTCATAGGTTCCCTGTAACACTTGAAATGTGTTATGAATGGGTTTGCATTTAGATGGTTTAAAAATGGATCAAATTTCAAATCAATGGTCTTGCAGTATTGATTCATTCTGACACACAGTTTATGCTTTTGTTCTTAAGCTCCTCTGTGAAGCCCCAGTGTTCACACAGATGTGAATGTAAGTGGTTGGAGAAGTCAGAGGGAGAGGGAGATTACAGTACAGAGCCTGCTTTATGTTGATAGGCTTTATATCTCCTGCTACGAGAACACACAGGCATGCAGGCACACACACACGCACACACACACACACACACACACACACACACACACACACACACACACACACACACACACACACACACACACACACACACACACACACACACACACACACACACTGAATATCAGACTGTTTTCCTACCTACAGTACCTTGGGTATTGTCGCTGGCATTTCAGTTTCAAGTCATACAACATACTCTCATTTAGCAAACTGAGCTCTTTGAGAAACATCAATAATTCAAACAGTGATGCAAAATCTCACTCTACCCTCCACTGGTCTGACTGCATTCATACAAACAAAAAATGAGTACTGGGTCAAGTATGGCACTGGCCACCAATATCTACAACTGCTAAGCCTACCCAGAGGCCATGAGGTCTTGACAAGTCTCAGTCAGCTGAGATCTGTAACCAGCTTTAATTATGGAATACAGTAATGTAAGCTGCTTAGCAGATGCTTTTATCCAAAGTAACTTACTGTGCAGTGAGTACTTACATGTGTACTATGTGTTTGTGGCCCCAGTGGGATTTGAACCCATGACGTCTGCATAGCAAGCGCCCCACTCTAAACATCAGTCATGGAGAAGAAGGCAGCGTATGGACAGTCTATATTCTCCAGCTGTCAATATTCTCCATATTCTCCATATTTTCTGTACAAAGTCTGCCTCATCAGTCAAGTCAGGCGACTGGGGCTATGAATATAAACATGATATAAACCTGTGGTTCCAACTTCCAACCTAGCACAGCATACATAGAGAGGTAAGAGTGTCATACGGGTGGCAGGTAGCCTAGTGGTTAGAGCGTTGGACTAGTAACCGAAAGGTTGCTAGATTGAATCCCCGAGCTGACAAGGTAAAGATCTGTTGTTCTGCCCCTGAACAAGATAGTTAACCCACTGTTCCTAGGCCATCATTGAAAATAAGAATTTGTTCTTAACTGACTTTCCTAGTTAAATAAAGGTAAAATAAATTTTACAATTCTCTTTGTCCACTGTTTCCCCAGTAAAGCATCAATATTGCAATGCAGCTCTGCTCTAGTGCAGTTCATGTCTCTTATTTGATCCCGCTGCAGGCGGATAGGTCCCCCACGTCCGCTTTCGCTGTTTGATTGCATTGCTTTGTTTGCTATCCCATTCCTGTCAATCACCGTGGAGACCAGAGAAACACAGACCATCACAAGCCAAGGGCAGAGGCAGGTGGCTTCAGCAGTTCATTCAACATCACAGTGGCTGTCACCTGTGGTCACTAGTTCCATAGAGCCACCTAGCAGGTGAGATGAAATGCAGTATTAATGTTTCCTGTTCCGTGAGGGCGGACAGGGATAGATTACTACTCTGATTCATGTGTTGTTCTCTGCCTGGGCCCAGCTGTACATAGGTATGAGGAATGAGATAAGAGTATATTCATATATACTTTATTATGGAGTCATCTCAGATGTGTTCTATATACAATGAAAACAGGTGTTGCTTGGCTTGACCTCCTTGTGAAAGTCCTTATGTTCCTAATGTGAAATAATGGTATCGAATTGAATTGTCTGTAGCTTGAGTGTTATTCCACTAGTTAGTCAGTCTTTCTTTGTTCTCAATGTTTACTCTGTTTTCATGGGGCCACATCACAGTGCCAATGCATTATTTTAGGTGGACCATCTGAGATGCAGACCGTTCTGACCTAATGACTCGTGGCAGAGCCCGCGTAGTCCGTCTCTCAGTTCTCCTCTCAGCCCTGTTAGTCTTTTATCCCATTTGACCTGATGGCTTATTCACATTTATGAAGGCCAGCTGGTTAATGGGGGACTATATTTAGATACTGCTCTGATTATGGTTATTCATCATGTTTTCACCACTATCTGTGAGGTTCAATATGATCCAGAGGCAACAATGTTCTAATGACAAAATCGTCTCCCATCTTCAATACGGCTCCTCTCTTGAAGATTTGCGTGAGAAATCTCCCCCACAGTCAAATATTATTCCTGAGCCTCTCTGCAATCTAAAATGCTTCAGATGTTTGCTTTTTGAAGTGATAATCCCATATGATAGACCTAAGTAGAACACTAGGACTACCTGCTGGGATGGCCTACATTTTCTTAGGGGAATTAGGGTGCTTCTCAAACACCCTCTAAAATCATATAGGCCTATCATATGAAAGGAGTACAGATCATAAAACAGTGTTATTTTAAGGTAGAATCCGCAGGGTGACTCACTTAGGGGGGTGGCTCTCCATTTGCTTATGTGACGTTGTACAGGTTTGACTCTCCCTCTGCGGCAGCTCATCCTCCCATAGCATCACTCTAAGTTCTGGTTTTGTCTTATGATCAAAACTGAATCTCATTGGTAGTTGGTGCTGGATAAACAAACAAACAAGCAAACAGGCTCTATCTCTTTCTCTCTTTGCTCTCTCTCTCTCACTGACTCACTGACTCACTGACTCACTCACTCACTCACTCACTCACTCACTCAAGGGGCTTTATTGGCATGGGAAACACATGTTTACATTGCCAATGCCATTGAAATCGATAAACAAAAGTTCAATAAACCAAACAAAGTGAACAGTAAATATTACACTCACACAAGTACCAAAATAATAAAGACATTTCAAATGTCATATTATGTTTATATACAGTGTTGTAGCAATGTGCAAATAGTTAAAGTACAGATGGGTTGTATTTAGAATGGTGTTTGTTCTTCACTGGTTGCCCTTTTCTTGTGTCAACAGGTCACAAATCTTGCTGCTGTGATTGCATACTGTGGTATTTCACCCAATAGATATGGGAGTTTATCAAAATTGGATTTGTTTTGAAATTCTTTGTGGGTCTGTGTAATCTGAGGGAAATATGTGTATCTAAAATGGTCATACATTTGGCAGGAGGTTAGGAAGTGCAGCTCAGTTTCCATCTCATTTTGTGGGCAGTGTGCACATAGCCTGTCTTCTCTTGAGAGCCACGTCTGCCTACGGCAACCTTTCTCAATGGCAAGGCTATGCTCACTGGGTCAGCACATCATCAAAGCTTTCCTTCATTTTGTGTCAGTCACAGTGGTCAGGTATTCTGCCACCGTGTATTCTCTGTCTAAAAGCATTGTAGTTTGCTCAGTTCTTTTAAAATTATTTCCAATGTATCATGTAATTATATATTTTTCTCGTGATTTGGTTGGGTCTATTTGTGTTGCTGTCCTGTGGCTCTGTGGGGTCTGTTTGTGTTTGTGAACAGAGCCCCAGGACCAGCTTGCTTAGGGGACTCTTCTCCATGTTTATTTCTCTGTAGGTGATGGCTTTGTTATGGAAGGTTTGGGAATGCTTCCTTTTAGGTGGTTGTAGAATTTAAATTAGAATTTAGAATTTAAGTTAGAATTTAATTTAGAATTTTTTCTAATTTTGATAATTAGCGTGTATCGGCCTAATTTTGCTCTGCATGCATTATTTGGTGTTTTACGTCGTACACTGAGAATATTTTTGTGAATTCTTGGTTGGTGAGCGGACCCCGGACCTCACAACCGTAAAGGGCAATGGGTTCTATAACTGATTCAAGTTTTTTTTGCCAGATCATAATTGTCATGTCAAATGTTATGTTCCTTTTGATGGCATCCTTCTTGCCTTGTCACTCAGATCATTCACATCTTTGTGGAAGTTACCTGTGGCGCTGATGTTCAGGCCGAGCTTTCCGGACGACTGCTTCATCTGACCACTTTTTTATAGACCGAGTCACTGGTGCTTCCTGCTTTAAATTTTGCTTGTAAGCAGGAATCGGGAGGATAGAGTTATGGTCGGATTTACCAAATGGAGGGCGAGGGAGAGCTTTGTACACGTCTCTGTGTGTGGAGTACAGGTGATCTAGAATTATTTTCCCTCTGGTTGCACATTTAACATGTTGATGGAAATTTGGTAGAACTGATTTAAGTTTCCCTGCATTAAAGTCCCAGCCTCTGGGTGAGTGGTTTCCTGTTTGCTTATTTCCTTATACAGCTGACTGAATGCGGTCTTAGTGCCAGCATCTGTCTGTGGTGGTAAATAAACAGCCACAAAAAGTATAGCTGAAAACTCTCTAGGCAAGTAGTGTGGCCTGCAATTTATCACAATATACTCTACTTCAGGCGAGCAAAATCTAGTGACTTCCTGAGATTTCGTGCACCAGCTGTTGTTTACAAATATGCACAGACCGCCCCGCTTCATCTTAGCGGAGTGTGCTGTTCTATCTTGCCGGTGCAGCGTGTATCCCGCTAGCTGACTATGCATGTCGTCATTCAGCCACGATTCCGTGAAGCATAGGATATTACAGTTTTTGATGTCCCGTTGGTAGGATATTCGTGATGGTACCTCATCTAGTTTAATGTCCAATGATTGCACGTTGGCGCGTAGTATTGACGGTGATGGCAGCTTTCCCAGCTTTCCCACCATGTTCCGGGATTCTTCCGATGGCATTGAGGAGTACACCACATCAGTCACTGGCTTTATCAATAAGTGCATTGAGGACGTCGTCCCCAAAGTGACTGTACGTACATACCCCTGTACGTACATACCCCAACCAGAAGCCATGGATTACAGGCAAAATTCGCACTGAGCTAAAGGGTAGAGCTTTCAAGGTGCGGGACTCTAACCCGGAAGCTTACAAGAAATCCTGCTATGCCCTGTGGCGAACCATCAAACAGGCAAAGCGTCAATACAGGGCTAAGATTTAATCATACTACACCGGCTCCGACGCTCGTCTTATGTGGCAGGGCTTGCAAACTATTACAGACTACAAAGGGAAGCACAGCCGTGAGCTGCCCAGTGACACGAGCCTACCAGATGATCTAAATCACTTCTACGCTCGCTTCGAGGCAAGCAACACTGAGGCATGCATGAGAGCATCAGCTGTTCCGGACGACTGTGTGATCACGCTCTCCGTAGCCGACGTGAGTAAGACCTTTAAACAGGTCAACATACACAAGGCTGCGGGGCCAGACGGATTACCAGGACGTGTGCTCCGGGCATGTAGTGACCAACTGACAGGTGTCTTCACTGACATTTTCAACATGTCCCTTATTGAGCCTGTAATACCAACATGTTTCAAGCAGACCACAATAGTCCCTGTGCCCAAGAACACTGAGGCAATCTGCCTAAATGACTACAGACCCGTAGCACTCAAGTCCGTAGCCATGAAGTGCTTTGAAAGGTTGGTAATGGCTCACATCAATACCATTATCCCAGAAACCCTAGACCCTAAACACAACTCCAACACCATCATTCAGTTTGCAGACGACAGTGGTAGGCCTGATCACCAACAACGACGAGACAGCCTATAGGGAGGAAGTCAGAGACCTGGCCGGGTGGTGCCAGAATAACAACCTATCCCTCAACGTAACCAAGACTAAGGACATTATTGTGGACTACAGGAAAAGGAGGACCGAGCACGCCCCCATTCTCATCGATGGGGCTGTAGTGGAGCAGGTTGAGAGCTTCAAGTTCCTTGGTGTCCACATCACCAACAAACTAGAATGGTCCAAACACACCTTGACAGTCATGAAGACGGCACGACAAAGCCTATTCCCCCTCAGGAAACTAAAAATATTTGGCATGGGTCATGAGATCCTCAAAAGTTTATACAGCTGCAACATCGAGAGCATCCTGACATGTCTCTGACTGCAAGGCACTACAGAGGGTAGTGCGTATGGCCCAGTACATCACTGGGGCTAAGCTGCCTGCCATCCATGACCTCTACACCAGGCGGTGGAAGGCCCTAAAAATTGAGGAAGGCCCTAAAAATTGTCAAAGACCCCAGCCACCCCAGTCATAGACTGTTCTCTCTACTACCGCATGGCAAGCGGTACCGGAGTGCCAAGTCTAGGACAAAAAGGCTTCTCAACAGTTTTTACCCCCAAGTCATAAGACTCCTGAACAGGTAACCAAATGGCAACCCGGACTATTTGCATTGTGTGCCCCCCCCAACCCCTCTTTTTACGCTGCTGCTACTCTCTGTTTATCATATATGCATATTCACTTTAACTATACATTCATGTACATACTACCTCAATTGGGCCGACCAACCAGTGCTCCCGCACATTGGCTAACCGGGCTATCTGCATTGTGTCCCACCCACCACCCACCAACCTCTCTTTTTACACTACTGCTACTCTCGTTCATCATATATGCATAGTCACTTTAACGATACCTACATGTACATACTACCTCAATCAGCGTGTCACCCACTCTATGTAGCCTCGCTATTTTTATAGCCTCGCTACTGTATAAAGCCTGTCTTTTTACTGTTGTTTTATTTCTTTACCTACCTATTGTTCACCTAATACCTTTTTTGCACTATTGGTTAGAGCCTGTAAGTAAGCATTTCATTGTATTTAGTGCACGTGACAAATAAACTTTGATTTGATTTGAGGTATGTATCGTTTTTTTGTGTGCTCTAGGGCAACGGTATCTAGATGGAATTTGTATTTGTGGTCCTGGCAACTGGACCTTCTTTGGAACACTATTATTTTTGTCTTGCTGAGATTTACTGTCAGGGCCCAGGTCTGACAGAATCTGTGCAGAAGATCTAGGTGCTGCTGTAGGCCCTCCTTGGTTGGGGACAGAAGGACCAGATCATCAGCAAACAGTAAACATTTGACTTCAGATTCTAGTAGGGTGAGGCCAGGTGCTGCAGACTTTTCTAGTGCCATTTTCTAGTGCCCTTGTTATAGAGCCAAAAAGATTAGAGAAGTGGTTTATCCACACATCTCTGTTTTAGATAGATAACTCTTCGTATGGTTGTTTGTTTAGTGTGTTCCAATTTTTCCAGAATTTATTAGATTCTATAGATTCTTCAATTACATTGAGCTGATTTCTGATGTGCTGTTCCATCTTTTTCCGTAGTGTATTTCTGTATTGTTTTAGTGATTCACCATAGTGAAGGCAAAACTCAGGTTTTCTGGGTCTCTATGTTTTTAGTTGAATATGTTTCTCAATTTCTTTCTTAGGTTTTTGCATTCTTCATCAAACCGTTTGTCATTGTTATACATTTTCTCAGATTTGATTGGGAAGCTGAAAGGTCAAATATTCTGTTTAGGCTTTCTACTGCCAAGTTTACACATTCACTATTACAGTGAAATGTTTTGTCCAGGACGTTGTCTAAAAGGGATTGAATTTGTTGTTGCCTCATTGTTTTTTGGTAGGTTTCTACACTACTTTCCTTCCATCTATAGCATTTCTTAATATTGTGCAGTTCCTTTGGCTTTGATGCCTCACGATTGAGTATTGATCTGTACAGGTAGACTGTGATTTTGCTGTGATCTGATAGGGGTGTTAGTGGGCTGACTGAACGCTCTCTCTCTCTTACCCTCTTTACATATCAGATGACAGCAGCAGTGTCACAGAAAAACTTCAGTCTAGTCAATTATTTAGAAGACGTCTCCCTATTGACTGATCATCGTGCCACTAGATGTGTGCCAGGCCTCTATTCTCCCAGGCACATGGAACACAGAGGATGACGTGTTACCTATTGAACCCTCCTAAGTATGTCACTCATTTCCACAGGATTCAGACAGCAGACATATCTCCCTGTCAGTAGTTTCTCAGCTGTGTGGTTTACAGGCTGCCAAAAAAAAGGAAGCATTGGGAAATATGGTATCTGTATTTCTGAAGAGCTGAGATGAAAAGAACAGGGGTCCATTTGAATATAACCTGCTCCATGAAGACCACGGCTCTTAGATGTACACATAGCATCTATCTTTGGAGAGAGAACATTGACCTGGCTTGAGTGACCTGAGTGTAACTCCTGGCCGATGCTACCATGTGTCTGTGTATTTCTGTGGGAGCTCCTGATGCAGCTGTTATCGTGATGGTTCAAAGCCCTGCCTCCCCACTCAGCCTGACAGAGTCAATAGCCACTGACAAATGAAAGTTTACAGGCAGCTCAGATCTCTCTCTTTCTTCTGTTTTGTTCCGCCTCCTTGCCCGTCCTCTAATGTACAGCTGGTATGCATCACCATATTTACACACCATACGGGGGTCACAGCTCTGCTCATCTCTTTGAACCTGCTAATGGACTAGCTAGCTCTGCATAATCTCCATCACTTGTTTTTTACTCTCTCTCTCCCGTGATCATATCAACAAAATTATCATTATGTCGGTCATGCCCCACCTTGAGCACAATTTAATATATTCAGAAACGTAATTGTCAAAGTCAAAATTGCCGTTGGGTTGGTTAGATTCATATTGATTGTCTTGCAAGACAGACACTGTGATGAAGTGAATCACCCTCTTCCCCTCTTCCTCTTCATCCTCTTTCAGCTTCATTTGCTGTAATGCATGTTTATGATTGCAACAGTCCCTGACAGACAGTCCAGGTAAACTGAACTGTGTTTTTTGAACGATCAGGTCAAATCGTCAGTCTTTACCGCCAGTCTGTGCAGACTCACAGCAGAGTTACAGCACTACTAGCCTATCTGAGATGTTAGCTATGTTCTGAGGGATGCAGGAAAAGGATTTAGTGTAGTGGATGCTCTTATGGAAAGCCGTAGAGGGCCACTATAGAGTGTCTCAGGGGGCCTTCTAGGAAATGGGCTCCAGCTTTTGCAGTTTTGGGGCAATAGAAAATGAGAAATGTGACCCTGTTGTTTTGTCTCAGTCGTATAGCTGTTATTGGTCATGCTAATGCATCTGCAGTGTCTCTGCACGTGCCACGGCGGACTGGGCTGATTGGGGTCTTCAAACGGTGTGGATATCAAAAGCCATTAAAAGAGAGAGTGCAGTACTTTCCATTCCCTTGAGACTGAGATCTTTTCACCCTAATGTCAACCTATTTCCTTCCCTGAGTGTGCTTCTGTTGGAATGGAGGATGGATTGAGGAATGGAGTATTCATGACTGCTGAGACATGGCGACAATCCCCATCCAGCCCCTCCAATCTGTCCCCACGTGGGTGTGAAACTGACAGGATGATGTCAGAGCCAGTGATAAGCAGACATGGAGAAAGGAGCATCAGAACTGACACAAGTTTGGAAGGCTTTCAAGCCCCTTTAGAATTAAGTTAGCTTTTGGGTTGAGACCAAATCCTCTACCTAACCAATATCTGACAAATGATGTTAACATTATGTGGGTGTCACGACTTCAACCGAGGCAGGCTCTCCTTCCCGTTCGGGTGGCGCTCGGCGGTCGTCGTCACCGGCCTACTAGCTGCCACTGACTCTTTTTCCTCCCCCTCCCTTATGTGTTAATTTGTATCACCTGTGTTCAGGTAGTTGGGAATTAGTGTGGCTTTATTAGTCAGCCAGCCCGTACGCTTCTTTGTGCGGGATTGTTCATTTGTAGCTTTGGATTTCGGGAGTGGACATATGTATTGTGGACTGGGTTTGTCTCCCGTGTTTTGGGACAGTTGTTTATGACACCCAGTAAGTCCGTGTTGGACATTTTGTTTGCCAGTTGGGCATTAAAGAAACAACATATTGAAGCTCTGCTGTTCCTGCGTCTGACTTCACATCCCCCGAAGCCCAGGGCGTTACAGAATCCCGCACCACTAAAATGGAGTCAGCAGGAGCAGCAGCCAACCCTCTCCCATCGATGGAGGAACGGGTTCTCCACCACACCACCGTCCTCCATCGGATCGGATCAGCCATGGACCAAATGATGGAGAGAATGGAGCGATGGGAGTGGAGTGGGCTCCTCTCTCCACCTTCGGCTCCCCCCCCTCAGGACTCTCCATCCCCCGGCTCCAGCGCGCTCCGTCTTACGCTCCCGAGGGATTATGATGGAGCGGCGGCAGGGTGTCAGGGGTTCCTACTCCAACTGGAGCTATACCTGGCCACTGTTCGCCCCACTCCCTCGGGAGCGGAGAGGGTGAGTGTCCTCGTCTCCTGCCTAACGGGTCGTACTCTGAAGTGGGCCAACGCAGTCTGGAATGGCCCGGACTCAGCGAAGGAGCACTACCCGGAGTTTACCCGTCGTTTTCGTGCCGTGTTTGACCACCCCCCAGAGGGCCGAGCGGCGGGTGAGAGACTATTCCATCTCAGGCAGGAGAAGAGGAGCGCACAGGATTTCGCGCTGGAGTTCCGGACCTTGGCCGCGGGATCAGGGTGGAACGACAGGGCCCTTATTGACCACTACCGGTGTAGTCTCCGGGAGGTCGTCCGCAGGGAGCAAGCGTGTCGGGACATCGCTCTTTCTCTGGATGAGCTTATCGACATGTCCATCCGACTGGATAATCTGCTGGCTGCCCGCGGGCGTTCGGAGAGGGTCCTGTGCGTTCCACCACCCAGCGCCCCGGCTCCCATCCCGATGGAGTTTGGAGGGGCCGCGCCTAGGGGTATCGGAGGAGGAGGCTCCCCCTGCACCAGCTGTGGTCGGAGAGGACACACGACCGATCGGTGCTGGGGGGGTCTGTCTGGGAGTCGAGATGTCAGGCGGAACGCTTCTCGATCACCCCAGGTGAGTCAGCACCAAAGTCTCTCAGAACCCACTGTTGGTCACATGTTTGTCTCAATTTTTTTCCTTTATTTTCCCCCCTCTTCCCAGCATAGGGCACTAGTCGATTCAGGTGCAGCTGGGAACTTTATGGATCGCGGACTCGCCCGTAAGTTGGGCGTTCCGCTTGTGCCGATAGATTCTCCCTTTCCCGTGCACTCCCTAGATAGCCGGCCATTAGGATCAGGGGTGGTCAGGGAGACCACAGTTCCCCTGGACATGGTGACGCAGGGGAATCATAGGGAACGTATCAGTCTCTATATTATTGATTCGCCTGCAGTGGTGCTGGGTATTCCCTGGTTGGCCCGGCACAATCCCAATATTTCGTGGAGACAGGGGGTTCTCCAGGGGTGGTCAGAGGAGTGTTCTGGAAGGTGTCTGGGAGTTTCCATTGGTGCCACGTCGGTGGAGAGTCCATACCAGGGTTCCACGGTGCGCATTCCCCCCGAGTATGCCGATTTGGCAATCGCTTTCTGTAAAAAGAAAGCGACGAAATTACCACCAAATCGACCGGGCAGGGATTGTGCGATAGATCTCCAGGTTAACGCTGCGCTTCCCAAGAGTCACGTGTACCCTTTGTCCCAAGAGGAGACGTTGGCTATGGAGACATATGTCGCGGAGTCTCTGGGACAGGGGTACATTCGGCCCTCCATCTCACCCGTCTCCTCGAGGTACTTTTTTGTGAAGAAAAAGGAGGGAGGTTTGCGTCCGTGTATTGATTATAGAGGTCTAAATGCCATCACAGAGGGGTTTAGTTACCCACTACCTCTCATCGCTTCGGCGGTTGAATCATTTCACGGAGCGCAGTTCTTTACAAAACTGGACCTCAGGAGCGCGTACAGTCTGGTGCGTATTCGGAAAGGAGACGAGTGGAAAACCGCATTTAGTACCACATCGTACCACACCACTATGAGTACTGCGTCATGCCGTATGGGTTAAAGAATGCTCCAGCCGTTTTCCAATCATTTGTAGACGAGATTCTCAGGGACCTGCACGTGCAGGGGGTAGTTGTGTATATCGATGACATTCTGATCTACTCAACTACTCACGCCGCTCATGTATCTCTGGTACGCAAAGTGCTTGGCAGACTGCTGGAGCATGACCTATACGTCAAGGCTGAGAAGTGTGTGTTCTCCAAACAAGCCGTCTCCTTCCTGGGTTATCGCATTTCCACCTCGGGGGTGGTGGTGGAGAGTTACCGCATAAAGGCTGTGCGTAATTGGCCGACTCCGACCACGGTAAAAGAGGTGCAGCGGTTTTTGGGTTTTGCCAACTACTACCGGAGATTTATCCAGGGTTTTGGCCAGGTAGCGGCTCCCATTACCTCACTGCTAAAGGGGGGCCCGGTGCGGTTGCGGTGGTCAGCGGCGGCGGACGGAGCTTTCAACAGGTTGAAGGCTCTGTTCACGGATGCTCCTGTGTTGGCGCATCCGGATCCCTCTTTAGCATTCATAGTGGAGGTGGACCCGTCCGAGGCTGGGGTGGGTGCCGTGCTATCACAGCGCTCGGGTACGCCACCAAAACTCCGCCCCTGCGCTTTCTTCTCTAGTAAGCTCAGTGCAGCGGAGCGTAACTATGATGTGGGGGATCGGGAGTTGTTAGCGGTGGTCAGGGCTCTGAAGGTGTGGAGACACTGGCTTGAGGGGGCTAAGCACCCCTTTCTCATCTGTACCGACCACCAGAATCTGGAGTATATTCGGGCAGCTCGGAGACTGAACCCACGTCAGGCAAGGTGGGCCATGTTTTTCACCCGGTTTCGGTTCACGTTGTCCTATAGACCCGGCTCTCAAAACGTAAAGGCTGACGCACTGTCCCGCCTTTACGACACGGAGTATAGGACCACCGAACCCACTCCCATCATTCCCGCCTCGAGGCTGATAGCGCCAGTGGTATGGGAGGTGGACTCGGACATCGAGCGGGCGCTACGAGCGGAACCCGCGCCTCCTCAGTGTCTGGCGGCCCGTAAGTACGTACCGCTTGGTGTTCGGGACCGACTGATTCGGTGGGCTCATGTCCTACCCTCCTCGGGTCACCCTGGGGTGACGAGGACAGTGGGGAGCCTTCGGGGGAGGTATTGGTGGCCTACCTTAGCTCGGGATGTTAGGGTTTATGTCTCCTCCTGTTCGGTATGCGCTCTGAGTAAGGCTCCTAGGCACCTTCCTAGAGGGAAGTTGCAACCCCTCCCCGTTCCACAACGGCCATGGTCTCATCTGTCCGTGGACTTCCTGACCGATCTCCCCCCTTCTCAGGGAAACACTACGGTTCTGGTAATTGTGGATCGGTTTTCTAAGTCCTGCCGTCTCCTCCCGTTGCCCGGTATCCCTACTGCCCTACAGACTGCGGAGGCCTTATTCACCCACGTCTTCCGGCACTACAGGGTGCCGGAGGACATCGTTTCTGATCGGGGCCCCCAGTTCACGTCCCGAGTATGGAGGGCGTTCATGGAGCGTCTGGGGGTCACGGTCAGCTTGACTTCCGGTTATCACCCCGAGAGTAATGGGCAGGTGGAGAGAGTAAACCAGGAGGTGGGTAGGTTTCTGCGGTCGTATTGCCAGGACCGGCCAGGGGAGTGGGCGAGATACATTCCCTGGGCCGAGAAGGCCCAGAACTCACTACGCCACTCCTCTACTAATGTGTCCCCCTTTCAGTGTGTGTTGGGGTACCAGCCGGTCCTGGCACCATGGCATCCGAGCCAGACCGAGGCTCCTGCGGTGGAGGAGTGGGTACAGCGCTCCAAGGAGACCTGGAGGGCCGTCCAGGAGTCCCTCCAACAAGCTACTAGTAGGCAGAAGAGGAGCGCTGACCGCCACCGCAGTGAGGCCCCCGTGTTTGTACCGGGGGAAATAGTCTGGCTCTCGACCCGAAACCTACCCCTCAGCTTGCCCTGCAGGAAGCTGGGGCCGCAGTGTGTAGGGCCCTTCAAAGTCCTGAGGAGAATAAACGAGGTGTGTTATCGATTAAAACTCCCTTCCTATTATCGTATTAACCCCTCGTTTCATGTGTCTCTCCACAGGCCGGTGGTAGCTGGTCCCCTGCAGGACGGTGAGGTGCCGGAGGTCCCTCCCCCCCCCTCTGGACATCGAGGGGTCCCCGGCTTACACGATACGGGTCATTCTGGACTCGAGACGCCGGGTGAGGGGCCTGCAGTACCTCGTGGACTGGGAGGGGTACGGTCCGGAGGAGAGGTGCTGGGTACCGGTGGAGGACATTTTGGATCCATCTATGTTAAGGGATTTCCATCGCCTCCATCCGGATCGCCCTGCGCCTCGTCCTCCGGGTCGACCTCGAGGCCGGTGTCGGCGCACTGCGGGAGCCGCGCGTCAGAGGGGGGGTACTGTCACGACTTCAACCGAGGCAGGCTCTCCTTCCCGTTCGGGTGGCGCTCGGCGGTCGTCGTCACCGGCCTACTAGCTGCCACTGACTCTTTTTCCTCCCCCTCCCTTATGTGTTAATTTGTATCACCTGTGTTCAGGTAGTTGAGAATTAGTGTGGCTTTATTAGTCAGCCAGCCCGTACGCTTCTTTGTGCGGGATTGTTCATTTGTAGCTTTGGATTTCGGGAGTGGACATATGTATTGTGGACTGGGTTTGTCTCCCGTGTTTTGGGACAGTTGTTTATGACACCCAGTAAGTCCGTGTTGGACATTTTGTTTGCCAGTTGGGCATTAAAGAAACAACATATTGAAGCTCTGCTGTTCCTGTGTCTGACTTCACACCCCCCGACGCCCAGGGCGTTACAGTGGGGGGAAAAACATTTGTTTTTTGAAATGTTTGTGACTGTTGGGTGGCCACTGGGGGTTAGGGATCGCTTACTCTGGTCTGTGATCTTATTAATTATATATCGACTTCTTACTTGTGTTTTAATGTCCTGGTTGACCAATTCTCAGGAATCTTTAGTATACTATCAATACCTTGTCTTTTAATTGCATATTGATTCAGTGCATTTAATGAGGCTGTTAGTCTTGATTTTTTAAGGCAAAACCCCCAGTTAGACTGAAAGTAGCCGATTGCAATCTTCATTTTCCTTCCAAAGTAAATTATAAAATTGATAACCCTCCTGGTAGAGAAATATTATTGGAGTCTATCTGGGATCTATCCCTCTGTCCAAAGTCCTAGAGAATTATGTGTTGAAATTTCATGTGATTACCAGGCTTCTTGGGTACCTCTACCACATTTCCAGACAGCCCAGTAGTATTCAACAGGCCTCACCTCTGGGAAATTATCAAGGCAACATGCTTCTCATCCCAGTTTTGTGTTCCAAGGAAGAAACAAATAAAAGAAAAAAGAGAATTCTGAGACCCCATCTAAAGACTAAGAGAGACAGCGAGTGCTCACTAATCACCCAGCCGTGAATGATAAATAAGTCATTTCCTTGCGGGTTTGTCAACGCACGGGAGCGGATCCCTGAGACTCCATAGAAGTGTCGTTTTTGAAGAGAAGATTAGTTGCTGAGGATGATGGATGTGTGAAGTGTGATCCGGGAGATGGGGGGGATGTCCGGGCCGCTCGGTGGCTGATGCCTCGCCACTAGCGACCATAACGACAGGCTCATTACACACACAGCACAGGCTAAACTTTTTATCTTATGACTTGCACAGCAGATAGGTGATTTCACTAGTCCTGCTCAATTTACCACCAACTATCACAGGCCACCCATTAGATAGAAACACCCAGGTTTGAAAATGCATTAAAAATTCAAGTGGAAAAATCATGTAGCTTCCTGAACCTGTATATCTGATGGCATGTCATGTGTAGAATGCCAAGTAGGATGTTTGCCAAGTGTGCAGTAGATAAGTGTTTTAAACCATACAATTTTATGCTTCACTGAACGCACTCAGTAAAATGGGCTCCAATGATGTTGCGTTGCAAAAGCCAGCATTTACAGCAGTTTATACAGATGCGCAAAAGAAGAGTAGTCACTGGTATGGTAACATTGAGAATAAAAGTGTCTTGCTGTAAAACGTGTGTACTGCTTATGCAGTGAGGAAACCTACCCTGTCAATTAATCTCTGGCAACTTCGGAACCTCTCAGAGGAACATTTCTTTTAGGACTATCGACTTTACTTCCCAGAATTGCT
Organism: Salvelinus fontinalis; assembly: GCF_029448725.1. NCBI lineage: Eukaryota > Metazoa > Chordata > Actinopteri > Salmoniformes > Salmonidae > Salvelinus > Salvelinus fontinalis. The sequence continues at coordinate 17,905,686 of NC_074699.1, forward strand.
AGAGAGTCTTTGGAACAGAGAGTGGAAACCTGTTATGTGGTGGAGTAAAGGCATTATTTCTGTGAAACTTTGAGATGAACCAGGCACCTTTTCTTGATGACTGAAATCCAGAGGCAGTGACCTGTGTCTAACTGCTGACCCTCACCGACCGGAGAGTATTTCCTCAGCAGGCTATTAGATCTCAGGTTCACACCGACAGACACGGACAGACAGACACCGACAGACAGACACCGACAGACAGACAGACAGACACCGACAGACACCGACAGACACCGACAGACAGACAGACAGACAGACACAGACAGACAGACAGACAGACAGACAGACAGACAGACAGACAGACAGACAGACAGACAGACAGACACAGACAGACAGACACAGACAGACAGACAGACAGACAGACAGACAGACAGACACAGACAGACAGACAGACAGACAGACAGACAGACAGACAGACAGACAGACAGACACAGACAGACACAGACAGACAGACAGACAGACAGACAGACAGACACAGACAGACAGACAGACAGACACAGACAGACACAGACAGACAGACAGACACAGACAGACAGACACAGACAGACAGACACAGACAGACAGACAGACAGACAGACAGACAGACAGACACAGACACAGACAGACAGACAGACAGACAGACAGACAGACACAGACAGACAGACAGACAGACAGACAGACAGACAGACAGACACAGACAGACAGACAGACAGACAGAGCTTTGAGGCAGTGAGCTTCAGTGCTGGATGGAACCAAAACAATCCCAACAACACCTAAAAGCAATCACAATACACTCCTAGAAGAAAAGGTTCAAAATAAGTTCTTTGGCTGTCCCCAAATGAGAACCCTTTTTGGGTTCCAGGTAGAACCCTGAGGAAAGGGTTGTACCTGGAACCAAAAAGGGTTCTACCTGGAACCAAAAAGGGTTCTGCCTGGAAACAAAAATTATTATTCAAAGGGTTCTCCAATGAGGACAGCCGAATAACCCTTTTAATTTCAAGATAGCACCTTTTTATCTAAGAGTGTACATGACAAAGGGTAACGAGGATATGGCAAAGAGCATAGCCGACTACACCAGTTGATTGGTAAAAAGTTGTTGACAATCTGCATAAAACCTTTTTCAATACTGTTTATGTGTGGGTGCCCGTTGCCTGAAAACACATGAACACACATTTTTTCCTCTTTCCTCACTGCAAACTAGGTCTAGTTTTACTGGGGAACAGCCACCTCAGCCATAACTTGCAGCATTTATTAGACGTGAGCAGTAAAGACCACAGAGCTCCAGGCAGTTCTCACCAGTGACTGAGCTTTGCCTCAGACTCACATTTCTCTCTGAATACTGACTAGGGGCTGCTGTAATTCTAGACCTGTTACACCCACCTGAATATTTTCTATGTCAGCACTCTGAGTTCGATAGTTAAGGTTTACAATTGTACCCATTTTTCTCTTACAAGTCCTTTTGCATAGAGGAGACCAAGCATAGAACGTGTCAGAAGCCGTGTATAAAATGAACCTGTAGAGAATCCTTTCATGTAACTACATCACGTATTCCACCTATTATAGCTAATTACAGCAGCAGACATTCTGGATTTTACTAAAGGTAATACTCAGCTTCAGTTCAAGGACTGTGTGCGACTTTACATGCATAGTATATGAGGAAAAGAGCAAGATGAAGACCACAAATGTGTGTTGACTGGCTTGACCTTCACACAGGACAGTTAGACAGACCGTTACACAGAGAGAAGGACAAAAACATGTCCTCTTCCACCAGGAACGAATCTATGTGACAGTCAGTTCCCCATACTGTAGTTCAGTGAGACCACTGTCTGACACTCCACTATTAAACACTAAAACAGTCCGAGAGAGAGAGAGAGACACAGACATACAGACAATCCAGCCCCAACTAACCCCATGATTATGTCCATGTAGTATGCACTCTATAGGGAGCATAGACCCTTTACTTTACTCACTCAATAGAATCCTCCACTGCCTTTGAGAACAGAGCCAACCTGCTGTCCTGAGGACACAGCCCCCGTCCTCTCTGAGTGAGCACAATTAGCACTCAGTGAAAAGAATTATCCCCAAGGGAGCTATCCATGCACAATATATTTAATTGAACTAGATGATATAAGGGGATAAATTAAACGTTAGTAATACTGAGCTTCCCGGAAAAAGAGTTCAATCATACACTATTATAAAGGCACAGTCGTTTGCTTTTGAACATTCATCAGATAATGGGTCCAGGCATCGGGGACAGAGTGGGGAATTATACGGCCACTCTCTCTGACAATGGCCTGTGTGTCTGTCTGCATGTTAATGAACTCTCTTTCTCTATGTGTCAGACTGTACCTGGTTCGCTACGCTTCCTTCAGCCCGGCCTGCTCTCTCTACTCTACTGACAGACCATCACAAAGGTCATGACCTTTCCAGACAGGGCAATGGCATGTTGTTTCACTGCTACACTGTGAGTTCACCGCACTGCACCTGCTAGGAGCGCACAGACCCACATGAACAGACACACACACACACACAGACACACAGACACACACACACACACACACACACACACACACACACACACACACACACACACACACACACACACACACACACACACACACACACACACACACACACATACAGATTTGCTCACAGGTGCACTCATGGAAACACGTCCACACATTTTCACACTTGAATACACTCGGCATTGAATACACTCGGCCTGCTGCCATGGCCACCACCTTGCTTCAACCTCTCTCTCCCTGTGAGCTCCTCATGCTTTCTTAGTCTCACACCACTAGCCCTCACCACTCCAGCTACACAGCTGTCTGATGGACCCACTGTACCCATATTAAAACCTACACTCCTCTCAACGCAGTATCACATTTCTGTGTGTGTGTGTGTGTGTGTGTGTGTGTGTGTGTGTGTGTGTGTGTGTGTGTGTGTGTGTGTGTGTGTGTGTGTGTGTGTGTGTGTGTGTGTGTGTGTGTGTGTGTGTGTGTGTGTGTGTGAAAGAGAGAGACCCAGTCCACTGCAGTTAGAGGTGCTGAAGCAGGGAGAGTGTACGTGCCCTAACAATAATAAGATATAGATATTTTTAAGCCACTTAAGGTTTATTTTTAGAGCTCTGCTACTAGATCAATAGTCTCACTTTGGTATTATTTACAGTACCAGTCAAAAGTTTGGACACACCATTCAAGGGTTTTTCTTTATTTTGACTATTTTCTACGTTGTAGAATAATAGTGAAGACATCAAAACTATGAAATAACACATATCGAATCATGTAGTAACCAAAAAAGTGTTAAACAATAGCTAGATTTTAGATTCTTCAAAGTAGCCAACCTTTGCCTTGATGACAGCTTTGCACACTCTTGGCATTCTCTCAACCAGCTTCATGAGGTAGTCACCTGGAATGCTTGAAGAAGTTCCCACATATGCTGAGCACTTGTTGGCTGCTTTTCCTTCACTCTTTGGTTCAACTCATCCCAAATCATCTCAACTGGGTTGAGGTCATGTGATTGTGGAGGCCAGGTCATGTGATGCAAGACTCCATCACTCTTCTTCTTGGTCAAATAGCCATTCCACAGCCTGGAGGTGTGTTTTGGGTCATTGTGCTGTTGAAAAACAAATGATAGTCCCACTAAGCGCAAACCAGATGGGATGGCGTATTGCCGTAGAATGCTGTGGTGGCCATACTGGTTAAGTGTGCCTTGAATTCTAAATAAATCACAGACAGTGTCACCAGCAAAGCACCCCCACACCATCACACCTCCTCCATGCTTCACGGTGGGAACCACACATGCAGATATCATCCGTTCACCTACTCTGTGTCTCACAAAGACACGGTGGTTGGAACCACATTTTTAAAAATCAAAATGTAAATAATGAAACATTAAAAAAGTTATCCTTTTTAGATAAAACTATACTAAATATAATCACATGTCACCAAATAATTGATTAAACCACACTGTTTTACAATGAAGGTCTACAGTAGTCTCAACAGCACTCTGTAGGGTAGCACCATGGCATAGCCGGAGGACAAATATTTTCCATCCTCCTCTGGGTACATGACTTCAATACAAACCTAGGAGGCTCATGGTTCTCAATACCGTCCATAGACTTACACAGTAATTATGACAACTTCTGGAGGACGTCCTTCAACCTATCAGAGCTCTTGTAGTATGAACTGACATGTTGTCGACCCAATCAAAGGATCAGAGAATGAATCTAGTACTGAAAGCATAAGCTACATATGGCTAGCACAGCAGTGCATAACATGTGGTAAATAGTTGACTCAAAGAGAGAGAAAGACAATAGCTGAACAGTTTTGAACAAATTCATTTCTTCAAAAATTAAGGAGAAACAATAGAGAACCAGAGAAAACTAGCTATATTTTGTGTTATGTTAGAGGAGGAGGAGATTGCATAGATGTGAGAAGGAATCATACAATGAGAAAAGTGATCATGCTGTTTGTATGTGGCTGCTATGAAAGTGAACTTGCATTTGATCAGGGGTGTATTGATTTAGCTATAGTATATTAATTCCACTGATTCTGTTGAAAAACTTTTCTTAAAATGGAAGCAAATTGAAAGAAACTCGGATAAACATACCTGAATTTGTCCAATATAAACTTGTTTGCAGAGCCTCCTGAGTGGCGCAGTGGTCTAAGGCACTGCAACGCTGTTGCTAGCTGTGTCACTAGAGATCCTGGTTCAAGCTGGCTGCGACCGAGAGACCCATGGGGCGGTGCACAATTGGCCAAGCATTGTCCGGGTTAGGGGAGGGTTTGGCCAGCAAGGATGTCCTTGTCCCATCGTGCTCTAGCGACTCCTTTGGCGGGCCGGGCGCATGCTCGCTGACACGGTCACGAGGTGTACAGTGTTTCCTATGACACATTGGTGTGGCTGGCTTCTGGGTTAAGCGGGCAGTGTGGCTTGGTTGGGTTGTTTTTCAGGGGACACATGGCTCTTGACCTTCGGGCTCTCCCGAGTCCGTACAGGAGTTGCAGCAATGAGACAAGACTGTAACTACCAATTGGATACCACAAAATTGGGGAGAAAAAAAAAGATTTTATATATTTTTTTATAAACTTGTTTTCAACTGTTGGACTAATGATTACACCTTAGACCAGCTAGATGTGTGCAAGGTGTTATTGAATGTTTCACTGTCACCTTGATTACTCACATTTTTCTCTCGACCTGTGCACCTACGTTGTAAACTGTTATTCATAGGCTAGGTTGTAGCAACCTCATGATGGGTATAGGGTTTAGTAGCCTAAACCTATCGATTTTACATTGAGCTGGGTGAATGGAATATGAATGACAGTCATCCATTGTGCTGTAACAGAAATAAGGCCATGCTCATTAAAAAAATCCCGCCCTCCCTCATCTTAAACGACACCAACCGCCACTGGCTCAAATACAGGAAATAGATGGCTGAAAAAGACAGATCCTTAGGTGGGCGGGGCATGCGCATTGCTACGCAAGCACAAACACGCACAATTAGCGCACGCACACACACAGACCAAAAGATGTGGAGTGAGATACCACAGTAGCATTGTGTCTTTGATTTCATCACCTCCAGAGCCCTGCCAAAGCCCCGCTGCGTCTCACACTGCTGTCCCCCCACCTTTCCCCACCCTGTCACAGGCGAGAGGAATACAAATGCCCCCGTCCCTGAAGCACAGCCCAGACCCCCCCCCCACAGCCCACACCGCCTCCTGCTTCCCGACCTCCACCCGCCTCCCTCCATCCCTGACTGCTCACTGCTCTCTTCCAAGGACAGGCAAAGACATCCCCTTTGGTGAGAGGAGAGTGATTTCCACCAACACAGACTTGACGGAGCACTTCAGCTCAGAGGGCGGATGGTGGTGGTGGAGGGGTTGTGTGATTGAGACTTAAATGCATATGTTTGACTCCCCCCATTGCACCACAGAGACACTTCATACTGAAAGCTATCCATATTGGCCATTCTGCGTTAGTGACTTCTGTCAGACACTCTAAGGTCTAAAGAACACATAAGCCAATGGGGATGGGAGACAGTTGTCACAACAGCCATGTTGTCCAGGCTAAAGAGTGGAGAACAGATGGGCCTATTGTCAGCTTGTAAACAGTATGGATGGATCATGGAGACAATGGGAATCACTGTCAATGTGTGTGCATGTGTTGAGATTTGAATCAACATTTATGAATTTAGTTTGGTTGTAAGATGTTAAAGTGTGTGTGTGTGTGTGTGTGTGTGTGTGTGTGTGTGTGTGTGTGTGTGTGTGTGTGTGTGTGTGTGTGTGTGTGTGTGTGTGTGTGTGTGTGTGTGTATCTATGCATGCTTGCCTCTGTCTGGGTGCGTCAGACAGCCAGGTATTCCTGGACAGGGGCACGTATGGGCTTTATGACCCTTGTCCATGAAGTGATTTGGCTGCAGAAGGACAAAGCTGAGAGAGGTGATTAAAAAGCTGAATGGAATGTCACACCTAATGGATACAGAGAGGGAGTCACAGGAAATAGAAAAAGAGGGAGAGGGAAAAAAGAGAGAGGAAAATGAGAAAACGGGAACAGAACAGAGCTAGTATAAAGAGGTGATGGAGTGTGTGTGTGTGCTCGTGCGTGTGGTGAAATTGGTGTATGAGTGAGTAAATACCTTGGTTCCCCCAATTCCAGGTGTAATTACCAGACTTGGTGATGGGAGGTAAGTGAAGCTGACACAAGCCTCCTGCTCTGTAACACTCTGCCTCCTACCTCACAGACCACCACACTACAATAGACAGCCAAGGACACAGGGCTTTATATGCCTCCTCATTTCAACAGACAATACAACAGAAAATAGATATTTGAAGAGGATGTCTTTAAGCAAAGCGAGTGACAATGTTAACAGTTTCATAAGCTCGAAAGGAGACACTGACATTAGATTCACACTGCGTTTGAGTGGTATATATTGTAAGTATGAGACATCACAGGGAGAGACATGTCTAGTTTGGTATCTCTCTCACCCAAGACCACGTGGGCTAGCTGGTCCCTCTGTGTGACTCATTGTCTTGCCTGCTCATGACAGTTCCGGTCTGTGGCATTTGAAATGTGGTGTGCAGAGTGGTGTCTAAATGCAGGCAGACATGTTTTATTGCATGACCTTCTCCACAGACATTCCCATCTTCCCTCCTATATCACTGTTTCCTCACCCCCTCTCTCCCTCACCCCCTCCCCTCCCTCTGCTTAGACAACTCTGAGGCGCTGCTGGTTGGAGGTTTGCTGAAGCACGCACGCACACACACACACACACACACACACACACACACACACACACACACACACACACACGCACACACACACACACACACACACACACACACAGAGTCAGAAGAGCAGTCTGGACCTCTCTGTGTCCTGGGGGAAGGGGTGTATGAAAGAGAGCTGAGGTGGGAGGCACAGCCAGTGGAGGTGGAGGAAAATAAACATACTATATTCCCTTACTATGAAAAATACACGGAATAAATACTGAAATACATGACTGCAGACTGTTTGAACCTGACAGGTGTGTGAATGGAGAAAGATTACATTCTGGCTAAACCCTTCATATGAGGCATATCCCTCTGTTTGAACTGGTCTCTCATTGGTCTCTGTAACCAGAGAGGGAAGAATCACAGGGGTCTGGCACCAGGGCTGAGCTAGACACACAGCTTGTATGTCTCAGATCTGGTGTTGGCAACTGCACCCTTAGAAAAAAGGGTTCCAAAAGGGTTCTGCGGCTGTCTCCATAGCAGAACCCTTTTTGGTTCCAGGTAGAACTATTTTGGGAACCCAAAAGGGTTCTACCTGGAACCAAAAGGGGTTCTTCAAAGGGTTATCCTAAAGGGACAGCAGAAGAACCCTTATTTTATCAGGTAAGTTGACTGAGAACACACTCATTTACAGCAACAACTTGGGGAATAATTACAGGGGAGAGAAGGGTGGACGAATTAGCTAATTATAAGGTGGGGATGATTAGGTATTCATGATGGTAGGAGGGCCTGACTGGGAATTACTTAACTTTACTGACTTTATTGTCCCCATGGGGACATTTTGTTGCAGTGTCATGTACACATTTAAAGTGGCATTTAAATAACAAAAAACAAATTGACAATACAACTTTCATAACAGTTACATACCAATAAAAAAAGACTAGCCTGCTGGCCTTACTGGGTCGATAGGAACATTAGCCCGAGCTATTTAGGAGGGATATCACACCTGGCACAAATTATTGTCGATTAGCCAGGACAGCAGTGTTAACACCCCTACTCTTACAATAAGTGCCATGGGAGCTTTAGTGACCACAGAGTCAGGACACCCGTTTAACATCCCATCCGAAAGACGGCACCCTACACAGGGCAATGTTCCACTAGGTCATTTTCATATTTTCTTTTAGACCAGAGGAAAGAGTGCCTCCTTCTGGCCCTCCAACACCACTTACGGCAGCATTTGGTTTTCCATCCAGGGACCGACCAGAACCAACGCTGCTTAGCTTCAGAGGCAAGCCAGCAGTGGGATGCAGGGTGTTATGCTGCTGGGTAGCACATTTTATCTAAGAGTGTGGCTCTGTGTCCTTGTTTCTTCTCTGTGAAGGAGACAAGTCTTACAGAATGTATTAGGCAGGTGGAGGAACAGCAACTGCACCTGCATGTACAGCATGTCAATGCAGACACCACCTACCTGGTGTTTCACTGTGGGCTGTCACATATAGGTGGATGTTCTGCATGTTGAGTAGACCCGTTCAATGCACCTAACCTATTCCAACCTCCATCCTCCAGCATCTTCCATTCTTTCAAGCAAACACCGGAATAATGCAAATAATGTATTTTGTGTTGATCTGGTTAACATGCTAATAGTACCTGTATGAAATATAACCAGTGTAACAGCATATCAGCTAAAGAAAAGGGGTCAAGAGTTGATTTAGTTGAAAGAATTGAAGGTTTTCGTCATTCAGTGTCCACTTATCCTAATAGTTTTAACCATCTTATTCTCCAGAACGTCAGCATTTCTACCCAGGCAGGCACACCCAGCCATTCCCAACAGGTCAGCAGATTGCCATTTTATAATCAATTTAGACTTTGGACCATGGAGAGTTGGATGTTCTGTAGCAAAGTGATTCCCAAAGTGACTGTTACCATTATACTGCAAGGAGGGCAATCCATTTTATCATCCTCCTGGCTACTGGGAGATGGTGGCTCTGAAAGTTATGACTGAGAGGTAGCTTCCTGCTTTTTCCCCTGTGTGCCGTGCAACTACCTCCCCTTGTCCCCACACGGATCTCCATTACGGATCCACGCCCTTGACTGCTTCAGTCTCATTACGAGCCACTCCAGACAGCCATCAAATCTTCAGGTCCGTGGCCCATACTAACCCCAATATGCCTTATCTGACTCCTGCTCTTCTGGTGAGGAAATGGAAATGTCATTATCCTCACAGGCTGCTCTGAGAGATTGTTATTGCGTCATGTCACACAACAACGCGGGGCAAGGGGGAGATATGAACAGAACAGAGGCTCAGCTTCCACTTAAAACCTTTCTCAACACAGAGGCCAAGTGGATCAGTGGAAATTAAGCAGGGATAATGGATGCAGAGAAGGACATACAGTATGAATTAAACACAAAACGCTACATTTCCCCATTACAACAAGACAAGTGATGCAGTCATTTCTGAAGACTGACCAACATCAAATGGAAGCAGGGCATACAAAGGACTTTCATTGCATTGATTCAGTCCAGTGGAATAATGGCCAAGCCATTGGACAACGAGTGATGTAATGCATGCTTTGGCAGGGCCTATCAATAATGATATAAATTCATCACAGCCTTCTGTACCCTTCTGTAGCCTTCCTTTTTTATTAGCAATCTCATAAATGTGACTCTTTGAAATTGGCAATTGACTAAACAGTCAGGGCATCAGGTTTTTAATCTGGCGTAAAAGCCCATTCAGAACATATAAATCAGCTTGCATGCATGATGTCATAAGCAACATCAGAGGACAGCGTCACTCTTCTTCAAGTGCAGTGTAATTAGCTCTGCCTACGTATTCTCAGATTAATAAGGTAGCAATTATCTGGGGTTCGATAATCTGACACCCTTGTTAAATGACATATACAGGTATGCTTCCTTCTGTCTCCTTTAATCACTGGGCTCCAAAGTCATCTCACCATCCCAAAGACAGAGGTCCCTCTCTATAGGCCTGTCTCCCTCTCCGTCTCCCTCTCTACCTGAGGGAGGATGCATAGCAGTGGTCACTCCTCTGCACCAGGAGATGGAGAGCTTGCTGTTAATCATCAATCTTTACCTACCACACATTCCCACACACACATACATTATATATATATATATATATATATATATATATACTGCTCAAATAAATAAAGGGAACACTTAAACAACACAATGTAACTCCAAGTCAATCACACTTCTGTGAAATCAAACTGTCCACTTAGGAAGCAACACTGATTGACAATAAATTTCACATGCTGTTGTGCAAATGGAATAGACAAAAGGTGTAAATTATAGGCAATTAGCAAGACACCCCCAATAAAGGAGTGGTTCTGCAAGTGGTGACCTCAGACCACTTCTCAGTTCCTATGCTTCCTGGCTGATGTTTTGGTCACTTTGAATGCTGGCGGTGCTTTCACTCTAGTGGTAGCATGAGACGGAGTCTACAACCCACACAAGTGGCTCAGGTGGTGCAGCTCATCCAGGATGGCAGATCAATGCGAGCTGTGGCAAGAAGGTTTGCTGTGTCTGTCAGCGTAGTGTCCAGAGCATGGAGGCGCTACCAGGAGACAGGCCAGTACATCAGGAGACGTGGAGGAGGCCGTAGGAGGGCAACAACCCAGCAGCAGGACCGCTACCTCCACCTTTATGCAAGGAGGAGCAGGTGGAGCACTGTCAGAGCCCTGCAAAATGACCTCCAGCAGGCCACAAATGTGCATGTGTCTGCTCAAACGGTCAGAAACAGACTCCATGAGGGTGGTATGAGGGCCCGACGTCCACAGGTGGGGTTTGTGCTTACAGCCCAACACCGCGCAGGACGTTTGGCATTTGCCAGAGAACACCAAGATTGGCAAATTTGCCACTGGCGCCCTGTGCTCTTCACAGATGAAAGCAGGTTCACACTGAGCACATGAGCACATGTGACAGACGTGACAGAGTCTGGAGACGCCGTGGAGAACGTTCTGCTGCCTGCAACATCCTCCAGCATGACCGGTTTGGCGGTGGGTCAGTCATGGTGTGGGGTGGCATTTCTTTGGGGGGCCGCACAGCCCTCCATGTGCTCGCCAGAGGTAGCCTGACTGCCATTAGGTACCGAGATGAGATCCTCAGACCCCTTGTGAGACCATATGCTGGTGCGGTTGGCCCTGGGTTCCTCCTAATGCAAGACAATGCTAGCCCTCATGTGGCTGGAGTGTGTCAGCAGTTCCTGCAAGAGGAAGACATTGATGCTATGGACTGGCCCGCCCGTTCCCTAGACCTGAATCCAATTGAGCACATCTGGGACATCACGTCACTGCTCCATCCACCAACGCCACGTTGCACCACAGACTGTCCAGGAGTTGGCGGATGCTTTAGTCCAGGTCTGGGAGGAGATCCCTCAGGAGATCATCCGCCACCTCATCAGGAGCATGCCCAGGCGTTGTAGGGAGGTCATACAGGCACGTGGAGGCCACACACACTACTGAGCCTCATTTTGACTTGTTTTAAGAACATTACATCAAAGTTGGATCAGCCTGTAGTGTGGTTTTCCACTTTAACTTTGAGTGTGACTCCAAATCCAGACCTCCATGGGTTGATAAATTTGATTTCCATTGATCATTTTTGTGTGATTTTGTTGTCAGCACATTCAACTATGTAAAGAAAAAAGTATTTAATAAGAATATTTCATTAATTCAGATCTAGGATGTGTTATTTTAGTGTTCCCTTTATTTTTTGAGCAGTGTATATAAAATGCAACACTGGGAGATTGGTCTACACAACACAAACAGTTTCCTTTTCTCACCCTCTCACAAAGGCATACATGATACACTCCATGTAACTTGCTTGCACAGGCACATACACACACTTCGCACAAGAAGAACCCATGTTAGTTGTTAGCGTGTGAGGCCAGGCCACACAAACACCTACTAATAGATCTTTTCACACACACTCCCACCCGTTTTCCTGTGCGTGCAACCGTCGCTGGTGGGACTGTGTCCAGTCAACACTCTTTCTCAGATATGCTCCCTGTGTTTGGCCAATCAGAGCTACCCATCGTCTCGTCAGGAGGTCTGAGCCAGTGTGTGTGTGTGGGCGTGAGTCCCGTGGCCCTAATTTATTCAAAAACCTTTCTCTCCACTGAACACACACACATGCAAACACTGACACCTGAAATATAGCTAATTGAAAGGCCTTATGCTTCGTTCTATCTGACCACAAATCCATGTTTAATTTTTTCTCCCATACTCCACAATGTAAACTCTGAAACAAAATGTCTCTCTGAAAGAGACCTGCTCGAGGTATTTAAAGATCAATCATAAAACGCCCTCCAGCTTCCCATTACAGAGAAGGTAATTTATGACTGACAGGATAGTGCGTATCGCTAGTTTGTCTGTTTGATGCTCAGTGAATTGAACATGACAAACCTGAGTGATGCCCAGAATGAGTCTGTTTTCCGTTTGTAGATTTTTTTTTTTTGTAGTATTACTTTAGTGCCTTGTGGCAAACAGGATGCAAGTTTTAGAATATTTTAGTTCCGTACAGACTTCCTTCTTTTCACTCTGTCAGTTAGGTTGGTATTGTGGAGTAACTACAATGTTGTTGATCCATCCTCCGTTTTCCCCTCTCACAGCCATTAAACTCTGTAACTTCTTTTAAAATCACCATTGACCTCATTGTGAAATCCCTGAGCAGTTTCCTTCCTTTCCGGCAACATGGTTACAACGGACACCTCTATCTTTGTAGTGACTGGGTGTATTGATACACCATCCAAAGTGTAATTATTAACTTCATCATGCGCAAAGGGATATTCAGTGTCTGATTTTTGTCATTTTTACCCATCTACCAATAGGTGCCCGTCTTTGCGAGGGATTGGCTACAAAGCCTCTCTGTCAGTGGTGACACTGTCATGCTAGGTGGTGTAATCCTCCTATCTCTACAGGCCAGATCACTGAATTAATAGTACTCTCTGAGCATTACATTGGAACCTCTACCACAAATGAGGTTTAACAAAGTCCCCTCTGTAATTGTGTACGCATTCCCCACTTCACCACTCTTCCCAGTCACCATCAGCATAACTGCTGTGCACCGGAGGTGCCCTCTTGCCCCCATCACTGCCACAGTGCATCCCAGGCCCACCCTGTCCCCCACCCACTTGAAATCAAATACACTTAATGGGGAGATTAAACAATATGGCTGTAATCGAACCTGGAGCAGGATACATTTATCTCCGTTCACCGCGTATCCTCACATATCAGGTCTGCAGGATTGTGTAAGCATGGTTAATAATCAGTGTCATCTAGATAGAGCTATAGAGCTGCTTTCACTGTCTGTGCCTCCCACTACCATTCATTCCTGTGTGTGTGTCTGTCCCCCAGTCCAGACACGCACGCACGCACGCACACACACACATCCATCCACTGATGGCCCGAACGGGTCATGACAGGAAATGGAGTGCATGGCCAGTGGATCAGGTTCTCTATGTGATGGAGGAGAGAGAGGGAGAGCTGCAGAGTAGAAGCTCAGAGGTGCTCCACTCACCACAACCCAGCTCTACTTTCAGGGGAACATATGCTGCGTCCAGAGGGCAACCTCAAGGTGAAAGAGCTGACAGCTAACTGCATTAACGACACTGTGTATACAGTAAAGTCATGGCTGAAAACAGCATCAGAGAGAACTCCATATCCGGATGGGATTACAGCACGTTTTAAAGAGAGTTACTACAGTGCTTTACTATGTCTGCTAACTGGTTTCCTATACCTCTGTTATACATGTTCAGCCAGTCACCTCTGTACCTCTCTGTCTACACCAGTCATTCAGCATGGTGGTGTCAGTGGCCCTCTCTCTTCATCTTCGCAGCACATTAATACATTATCAATTAATAACGTGGAAATCCATTAGAACAGACTTTGCATATAGATAGCCTACTTAACAAGGAACTGGTCATTAACACAACTTGCAGGGGGGAGTGGCGAGTCATTCGACTGGCTTTCATCCTGCCCTTCCTTCTTCCCGCCACGCCAAGAGGGAGGCCATGGTGGCAGCGGGATGGTGGGCACACACAAGTCTGAGAGATGCTGTCCACACACCCCTCACGTCGCCCGCTTTGAGCACCAGATACCCAGCAGGCCTGGGTATCCAGCAGGCCATCCAGATAAATCATTGATCATGGAGTAGTCAGAGTGGGCACGGCCCAGGATGTGAGACATCAACAACCAAGCCATAGTGGGCAACAAGCTGGATCTGTCAGGTGGTCATTTAAAAAATATATAATGATAATGTTTTATTGTTACACATCGCTCAAGGGCACATCGACAGGTTTTTCACCTTGTCGACTCAGGTACTCGAAACAGTGACCTTTTGGTTACTGGCCCAACTCTCTAACCACTAGTCGCCCTGCCGCCTTGTCTGGTTCTGTCTGTATGGATGTCAAAGATCAAACCACAGACTGACACAGACTGACATAGACCCAGTGGGTCCAGTGAACCACTGCATTCTGAGGTATAGATGAGGCTACATGCTGTATCCACCAATAAGAGCACTTTGCTTTGTGTCCAAACAGGCAGGCAGGCGAGAGAGAGGAGAGGCCAGCTCTGACACTAAATCACCTCAGCACCCACAGGGCTCTGTCGGAAGACAGATGAACTGCCAATCCCTGGCCGGCAGAGGCAGGAATTAGCCCGCACTCAGCTAATTATATGAATCACTATGAGCGGGTCATTAAATATGGGATAAATCAAACATCATGTGCGTTACTGTGTCATCCATCAGGCCCCTGCCATCCCCTCTCCCTTCAGCAGGGTGGAACTCAGGCAGATCCATCAGCCCAATCCATGGGAAACCATAGATCTTCCCATCTCACAACAATGGGGGAGGACGGGTTTTATAAGATGGCAGGGATGCCCTTAGTTCGTAGAGTTTGATACATTGTGAGTTAATCAGTAAATAATGGCCAGTGGCAGGCATTGAACGGATGTAGCTGGCTCACTCATACACTTTCCAAACTGCTGTAGCAGCCTACTTAAAATCTCCAGCTGTCGAGTGCATCTCTTTGACATTAGCTAACTGGGTTGTCATGGAAACAGTGGCTTGTTAGGGATGTTAATGCTCAGAAACCTGCTGGTTTTAACACCAAGGGGTGTTCTATATGGCTCTATCTATTCATCCCATTACATCCACCACCTACTGAAAGTAGAATCCTGAAAATAGAGTAACCGGGGACACCAATTATGAAGATAAGATGGGATATAACTGTATAATAGATGACACATTGCAAAATAAGCCATGCAATGTGTCTCACCACAAATCTCTTCAGCATCTGTGATACATTCACCACAGGACACAAAGAACCTTAAATAAAGGTCACTGTGGCGTAAAGCTAACGCGTCTACTCCATCGCACATGTTACCGGACTGCCTTGGATCATTTCGCCATCAGTGACTTGAAAATGTGTCATGACTGACAGATGGATTCGTGAGGATCAGGCACACATGCATCAGAGTCATATATCATCCATCTATGGCTCTGACATGCATGACTTCTGTCCTGTCGCTTTTCCCCTGAAGGCCATGCAAGGCTGCTGGTGAAGATGTATTTTCAGTCAGTGAGATGTGAAGGTGTGAAAATAGCACATTCGTGTAACAGCAGGCTAATTCAAGGTGCTCTAACAGTGAAACACGTTCTCACTCGTCATCCAGTACAATGTGCGTTTAGAATGCCTCCACCATTACAACTTCAATCAACAAGACATTCCAAAATATCACTCAACACGTAACAACTCCAACAGCTGTCTTTGGGAGAGGGTGGAGCAAAGGTTATGGTAGATGTGGTGATGGTGAGGATGTGCAGTGCAGATTATCTTTCTGAGAAGGAAGGAGAGAGGATGGAGAGATTGCCTGCAGTGTTTCTACCCCTCCTCCCTGACTGCTTTTAGGATGGATGGCTGCCTAGCTCCCCTCCCTGGATGGCCCCCATCGTGAGAGGCGAGGTGGAGGGCCTTCTTAATGGGATTGCTCTTGTTCGGGGAGCGACACTCTATCGACTGCTTTCACCAGCGAAGGAGGACCCCCTTTGTGAACCGAATGAACTCTGAGATTGATGACTCCTGGCTCTAGGAAGTTGGCCCAACCTCATCTCCTTCTATCTCGCCCAAGGCTTCAAAGCACAAGTCTATTTAGGGGCATAATTCATATGTATTTGAAAATGAAGTGTCTCTGCTGGGTTGTCGGAAAAACAATATAATGCGAACATATTTCATGCTCAACTAACACAGCCTGGAGAATCTCGATCTTGTGGTGCAGGAGGAAACACAAGGTAATGTATGTCTTCTCTCTGTGTTGTGGGCATATTGCATTACCAGGCACTGAAACCACGATAATATTGGATATGGAAAATACTAAGAATGCCTTATGTGTCTACAGTCTGTACAATAACAAATGGTACAGCAGAAACGTTCAGCATATCTGTCTCTCGCTGTAGCATTCTGGCTGTGAGAAATGATAACAGGCTTAATTGAAAGACTGTCAAACTGCTTTTTCTGCCGGCCAGTGTGACGGAATGGAAGGAATAGAATGGGGCCTTTATCTGCAGGTAACAGAGGTTGTCCGACATTCTGTAATACAACATGTATCCTCCTCAGGAAGTTCCTGCAGACAATGTCAAGATGCTTATCACAGGCAACCTGCTGATGGCACACAGGCTTATCTCTCCAGAGTGCTGTTACCCTCTGGCTTCAGCCAGACAGACAATGATCCTTTAAAAAGTAATCTCACTGCGGAGAGGAGAGAGAGTAAGAAAGATAACTCTGCTTTGTTTTACTTTGTCCTTTCCTTTACAGTGCTGTGATGTATCGCTCGGTGTCCAATAAACGTGTGACATTCATCCCCGGTCAACAGTTATGTGCCTTATGTAGCCTTATGTCCATACTGTAACACTTTGTATTTTGTTATATTACTTACTAGAAATAAAACAACTGTATCTGAATATAAATGGTGGTTTATATATAATATGATCCAGGAAATCCAGGCTGTCCAGTAGTTAATATTCATTCAGAAGAACACCTTTGTGCCAATAACACATGCCTCATGTGTCACAATACTCATTAATTCCTGTCAAAATGTCCATCTTCTTCTTTTCACTGTAATCCACTCATTTAAAGATCATTCATCTTTGTAAGTGATGGAGAATACTGAACTCCTCTTTTTTTATACCTTCTTCCCTCTGGTGGTGTTACAGAGGCAATTTAACCAATATAGCCACCCCATTCATCAGCCCTGGAAGTGCACCTCACTGCAGGCAATCTGTCAGGAGACCTGAACATCTCTCCTGCTCCTCATCTCTCTCCTGCTGATCCTCAAAATAGAGGAAGGGAGAAGAAAATGACCCCATGGGCTCCATCTACCTCTACTCTCCCTCCAACCTCCTATGTTACCTCCACCTGGTAGAACCATCAAGCAGCCCAGGGTCCAGATGCTGTGCTTCATTAGGGAAGTACAGGGAGGGTGCTACCTTAGGACCAGGCTGGTCCCTCAATTTACTTCTTCAAAAACCGTATCATCATCACTAAACACGGATAGAAAAGTTTATAAAAAAAAGACAAAAACAACATGAAATAACAGTTCCTTAGAAAAAATGGCACACAATTCTAGTGTTAATCTGGAAGGAAAGGGTTTCGTTACTGCTTGTCTCTTACAAATTATCACGACAAGGCGCTTTGTGTGAGAGAATAGGAGACCGTATCTCCAGTTAAAATCAATGTCAGGACGATAAGTCAGTTCCATCGCCCTGCTCTGTAGTTTAGGCACATTAAGAATCACAATACGATAGATGGTCTGTTTCTGTGAGATCATTGCTTTCCTCATTGATCTGCTAGTGCAATTGTAGCCTGAGTCCAGGCAGGGCACTGATTCATCATAGCCAACGTAAATAAACTTCACTCACCACTAGTTGAATTCTGATCTCTCATACATACAATGGTGCGGCCAGTAACTTACAGTGCTCAGGGATAATAATAATATATATTTTTTTAAATCATTTAGCAGACACTCTTATTTCCAGAGCATCTTACAGTAATGAATTCATATATTTTCATACTAATCCCCCACGGGAATCGAAACCACAACCCTGGCATTGCAAGCAACATGCGCTACCAACTGAGCCACACAGGATACATTAGATTTATATTGTGCTTCCTCTAAATCCCAAAGATATGTTGGACCCAAACCTAAAGGGATGTACGTTATTACTGTCCATTAGTTTGTTCTGTCTGATGGGGACTTTCTGCTACAATGTCCACCCCACAATATTGAGTAAGCTTCTAGAATGAATCATAACCCCCTATAATGGATATCCATTTAGTTTAGGGTCCATGTAAGCCTGTGCAGGGAGGCACATCATCACTGTGACAAACTGCTTTCTATCTCTGATCTGACATGCAAGACCACCTCAGAGAAACCAAATATCACCCAAGATGATGGTGCGGTCATCTGGGTAACTACAGCAGTGTTAACAGTCTTTGATATTTTGGTTAATTGTATTTCAGATCTTTCTGGAAATTTTGCATGGTCTTGAGGTGAAACATTTGCATTGCTAGACAGTTAAAACAAGCAAGTAGTTCATCATTAGTAAGATACTTTGCATTCTGTTCTGTGGAAGGGAAGTGGAAAGAGAATGGAGCAATATGTCTCTGGCTGGATACATTCCCTGAAAGGGTTAACTGGTCGGTGATGATAACTTTGAAACTTCCAGAAGACAGAGTGAAATGCAGGCGGATGCACCGTTAACATTTACCAAAGACTTCAAGCCGGAAAGAATTGGATTTCCAGGCTGGCCTTTTACTGTAAAATATGCATCCTATCTCCTGATTGTGACTCTGTGGCCATTCTGAAAGGCAGACCGTGAATACATTTGAAGTAAATTTATGAAAAGCAACATGGAAAACGCTTGTGAAGGTCATTCTCACCGTGGCGCTGCCTGCAATTACATGCCCCTAAAATGCTGATTTGGATACTTGTAATGAAATAAAATGAGCTCTCTTCCTTTGTAGTGTGAAAGCATGTAATATGAATATACATCTCATACATTGTGTAGCATTGCCTCCAAATCATCACCATTATAGAGAATATAAACAGCCTACACTGTTTGAGAGAGAGAGAAAGGACATGCTTTACAATTCAATTGAAATTCAACATTGTGTCCCAGGCATCTGTCCAATATTCTCCTGGGATTTATTTGCAAGCCCTTGAGGGGGTCTGTCATCAGTGTTGCATTGAGACATTCAGGCGCTAGGACAGTGCTCCTAGTGACAGAAAGAAGCAGAGACCATCCCCCCGGTTAGGTCAGGCTGACCTGACTTTAAATGTATTTAAACATAATCTGATCTGTTTTCTCATGACAAATGTACCAGACTAAACATGAGTGCTCGTCCCTATAAATGCAATATGCATTCTGCACATAGATATACATAGGAATGCATCATCTTTGTCTATCAACTAGCAGTATTACAAGACACCAATATACAGTATACATCTCTTGGCTGTGAATGATTATAGATGTCCACCTTGCAGGGACTTTGGTATTCAGAGAATAAAGACAAATGACCAAATAATCTCTGATAAAGTTTACTTCAATTCAGGGTACAATTAAATTCCACGTTCATTGCCATTGGCCATCTTAAACTCATCACTTGTCTTGTTTTCTCCTCCATCCCCATTTTATGTGACAGAGATGGTTGAGTCAAGAAATGTTACATTTGTTTTATAGATACCTCAGGCTTTTGCACTAGAACATGTTTCCAGTTAACTGGGGCAGTATGATCTGTGGGGATGATCGTGACACCTGTCTGCGTCTGGTTGATGCTCAGCTCTTCCACAGCAGTAGCAGGTCACTCAGGGCCACCGTGATTGGCTCCTTGCTCATTGACCCTGTTGCTTCACCTCAGAGGTTATTACAACTGGCCTTTGTCTGCTTTTCTCCCCAATTTACTCTAACAGGGAGACATTCTTGCATACCACAAGACCACTGCAAATTAGTGCACAATATTCTGTAGCAGGTTCATAGTTCACCAAACCAGACACATCACACTTGATTGTGTTGCTACCATGCTGTGTTGTCTTATGTATCTCTTTATGTATTATCGTGGTGTCTCTTGTCATGCTGTGTGTTTTGTCCTATATTTCTATTTTTAATCACAGCCCCCAGCCCCCATCCCCGCAGGAGGCCTTTTGCCAGACCGTCATTGTAAATAAGAATTTGTTCTTAATGTTCTTAACTGACTTGCCTAGTTAAAGGCTCAATAAAAATAAAATATTAGCATGGGCATGATACGAGGAGAAGAATGTGTTATGATTAATGCTCAACACAGGCAGCTTCTGAAGTCAAAGAACCTGTGAAGAAATCTCTTTCCAGACTCTATTTAGAGGAACATGTTGACAGCACAATCTGTAAAGTTAGGATGCTGAACAGCGAGTAGACTAGAGTTATCAGAGAACATGTAAAAGTATGTCAGATGAAATCCTCACTATGGCTTTGATGTAGTCCCTAACTCTGGGTGATGCTTGTGTATTTGGCTGATGGAAGGCTGCTGGTGCATGTCGAGTTCTGATGGACAACGATTGTTAAGCTTCTGGCTATCAATCAACTTCAGCTGATTCTGTGTGCAAAGCAAACTGCAGCGTGTACTAGGATCTGGCCTTGGGTTGAAGGAAAAGCCAGCATGATCCCAGTCTCAGTATGGCCTCCGTAGAGGTAATCACTGTGACACACTCTCCTTCCACCCCCCCGAAGCCATCCTCACTGTCAATCTCCAGACTGGCATGTCAGACCTGGAGCCGGGCGGGCAGTCAGGAGACAGGCTGAGGAGCCACAGATTATGGCCAGCGCCAGGTAATGAGGTTTGCTCCCCTGCAGCCAGAGGTCAGTCAGCCAAGACTTCAGATCAACAAAAAAATGACTGAAATAAAAATACATTTCAATAATAGGCAATTAGCCTTGCTAGAGGAACCGTGGAGCTCCACTTCCCGCCGGTCTCGCTCTCTTTCCTACCTCATCCTTTCAGTCAGAGAACTGCTTGCCCTGCATACAAATTATCCAGAAATATGATTAAAGCGATGAATGTTTTACAATGGAAAATGTAGTTTCATAGTCTTTGGCGTGCTCCGAGATCGTTTAGGGTAGACGTTTAAAGTGAGCGGTGCCTCCGTTTGACTGGGTCCACTCTACCTTGTGATTGGCCAGTGGACTTCAAAAGGCTTTCCAAATGCACAATGTCTGTACTTGGTTTGAGTGGTTTATAACCATAACTGTTCATGCAGGGATGAGAACAGCGACCAGTTTAGAGGGATTTGAAGGAGGACATGTTGTTTGACTGGCTGATGAGAAAAGGAACTGTGTTTTTACTATGACTACAGCAATGCTCCCTGTAATAACCCAGGGATTAATTTGGCTTTTACATCAGAATGGGATTGGGATTGCTCAAACCCTGCCAACTCACTCCACCACTGTGGCTCCAAAGTATTGATGAGGGAATATGAGGCGACCAGACTTGACTTGTGATAGTCATGGCAAAATATCAATTGCTCCAAATGTATCATATGGATAAAATACAGATACAGTGCAAAAAACATTTCTGCAGCATTAAAGTTCCAAGAACAGTGGCCTCCATTCTTAAATGGAAAAAAAGTTTGGAACCACCGAGACTCTTCCTAGAGCTGGCCGCCCGGCTAAACTGAGCATTTGGCGGAGGAGGGCCTTGGTCAGGGAGGTGACCAAGAACCCGTTGGTCACTAACAGAGCTCGAGAGTTCCTCTATTTTCCAAATGCACCGTTTCAATACATTTGTAACAATGTTCCAGCACCCTCGTGGCAATCTGCTGCACCCAGAGAAAAGAAACTATTTGTATGGATTTTCTGCCCAAAATATTCCTGGTATGTTTTGAAGAAGCCAAACCAACATCTATTGAAGTGGTATCACCATACTAGCCCAACTCAGTGTTCCAGATCCAGTGTGATTGCATTGCTCTTCCATTTGCAAAAACATTGCTTTTAGAACTTAAAACACTCAGGAAGCCATTCCCCTCTGCCCTTTTGGTTCACACTAGAGAACAGCCAAATCTGAATCTCATGCCAAAGGCAAAAGCTGCATCTTTATGTATAGGACACTTGTCACCATCTGCTGGTCAAAATGACAACTGTCCACTACAAGGGCATATTTATCACCATTCATGTTTTCAGTCTTAAGCAGAGGGTCCTATATAAAATACTTATACAACTCTGTATCACATCTCAAATAGTACACAGGAGTATTTAATAAAATTCTTTATTCATAAACTTGATGCAAGTTTACAAATTACTGTACATGGTCAAAATAACCCTTGCAGTGAAAAAAACAAAATAAAACCAAAGCATGCGAACAGTGCATAACTTTATAACCCGCTCAAATGCCAATCACAAAATGAAGCCAGAAAAGGAGCCAATAATTAGTTTCAGGTCTCAAACCAAAATCTCCCAAAGCATTGGGTTGTTAGACAACTGGTCTGGATCTGTAATTCACCGCACAACTGACATTAGAACAGACATGGGGCCTTCCACGGAGTTAACAGCCCATTTGACGTCTGCTCTGATGACACAGGGATTTCAACAGTAAGAGTTGGAGTCCTGCTCTGGACAGAATAGTAGGTCATTTCTTTCCAATCTCATACTTTAACACACGGGTGGGACGCCCATAAGTGTTGGAGACAGCCTTTTTGCAATTGTTATCCTTTAGAACTAACCTGATCTGGTGAGTGTCAGTCCTACATGAATCGATAAAAAAGGAATCCATTCCCAGAGATGGGGTTTACAGAGACCACATCTACCGACCTGTGAAAACTAATATAAATGATCCAACCTGATAAACCAAAACTGTCCAGTACACACACTCTAGTCTATAGAGTCCCTAGACTGGGAAAGTACTTGATGAGATATCTACATGCAAAAGACTACAAAACCAGGAGGTACAGGATCACAATGAAGATGTCCTAGACTAGAAAAACAAAGACCCAAGACAATGAGGTTAAATGAGCTTAAATGGGTGAGGTAAAGCATTGGTTCACCTTTCAGTGTCACAAAATTGATGAGGGATTGAATGAGAGATTTAGGCCATATATATCAAGAAAGTGCAAACATGCCCCTCCCACATCACTCCACCAGTCACTACTTTAAAGATATTCAGACAAGCCAAATGGAGAGTGCACAGGCCAATGGTTACTGTAATTATAGGAGGGGAAAACAATTTGGAAGTAAACAATAGTAACAAAAAAATTAATAATTGCATCGTGACATTTGTGAAGCAATCCCTTGCTAAGTCTAGTGTGCAGTAGCCATGTATTCCTGAGTTTGCTTCTCCAGAGAACACAGGGAGGGAGTTTCTAGCCAGGGCATGTTCACGATGGGTCAGACATGTGGGAAAGCTGTGGCACACTTGGTACCAATACCTAACGGCTATGACAACGATCAACGGTTATCCATGGGTAGTAGACATATTTGGTAATGAAGTCAGTCACCATAGTCGGGTGAATAGTAATAAACCTCTAAATGAGTCTTCAGTGCCACCATTTTGAGAGAACGTGATGCATTGTGTTATACAGGTGGGGTGGCTTACATTACAAAAAATACAAGGTAGATGGAGCTTAATTATACATTAGATGCCCATTATTAGTATTTTTCACAAGGGTGACATAGTTCTGGATGAGGTTAGTGTGTTGGGCTGACCAACATCATTGAACAAAAAAAAAAATAGGAATATTTACTAGGAACAAGTTGGTTCCTATGCTGGTTTTTGTGACAGATTTCTAACAAAGTGGATAACACCCACACACAAAAAATACCCATTAATGTGTGTAATAACATTAAATTAAATGCATCACACAATATTCTGCATATTATTCATATAGCTAAGACTTGGCATGCTCCAGGTTTGACAGTGCTGAGGATGGTCATGAGTTAGGGGTTCATGACCCCACTGACAACCAAGATCATGAGGTGGTCAGCTCATAAGTGAATAATCAGATAGAAAATAAGGTACTAGAGAGGGGGGGGCAAAGGATGGAAATCACTGGTGCTCAGTCTTTTGTTGAAGGCATTACTACACACACCTTATAGTCAGACTTGAAAATATTTCTTTCAAATCAACAAATATTTTATTATTGAGCATGTGGTATGAAGTGAAGTCCACTGCAGCAATGAGATGAGTGTGTGAACAACCTAGTTAGACCATGGATTCAAATGAAGCAGGGGACTGCGCTGAGCAGTTTTCAAATTATTGCGTGTACATATAACTTCCTAACGATTGTATGCATAGCCTCACTGAAAGGTGCATCAAGTCTGTGTCACCGGGGAAATTAGCCAGCATATCTGGAATGCCCAAAAAACACCACTGTCGCATTGCGTAAAAGGAATGGTGTCACTTTTGAACATATCAAACCACTAACAAAAAAATGCAAGTATTTCAATTTATACGGGAAAACAAAAAACAATAGTAGTCATTATGCTTACATAAAAACATGGTTTAAACGTGTTCCTTTTAACTTCTGCAAGAGTATCCATGAAGCAAATGGTTTGTTATCCTACGTCTGAAAATACACCTTGATTGATGCCCCTGCTATAGCCAAGGGTATACTAACGCAGTCTCGGCCCGCTCGAACCCCAAGACCCACACAAGGTTACATTAAAAACAATGAAATCAATTCTCAGAAATACAACTTTACAAGTTTTACATGTGGAGTTAAATTCAACTACATTATAGTGATTAAATCCAACCTGCCTTTGCTAAGCCTGGTCATATTTCCGAAAGCAGCTCGAGAGGGCTGGGTGGTGGAGGAGGCGGTCTACACCTCTTGTGCTCAACAGGATATCCTCCATTAAGCTGTCTCAGTCCCACTTTGGTAAGCGGTCTATAGCTCTCCTCTCCCTTCAGGGCCTTTGGCTTTTGTAGACCAGGCATTTTTAAGGAAATAAGCCTCAGGAGGACATGTTATTCCAGAAGAAGGGATCTTAGCAATATACAGATACACAAGCAGACATGAGAGGCCATCAATGGGGAGTGAGGTGGTGCTCATTCCCACTACCAGTGTTTCATTGTCCATCCCAGCCTCCAATGTCACCGGTCATTCTCTGTTCCAGTCTGTGGCCGGAGAATCTCAGCCCCAGTCACGTAACAGACAGCTTCAGTCACTAGCAAAAGCCATGCCTCAACCTTGACCAGAAATCACAGGCAGTAAGTAAGCTCTTCTTTGCTTGCCCAGAGTAGGATTTAAGGGAGTTGCACAAGATATGGAGTTCATTCAATGCTCAAGGGATCAGGGGTGAGATTGTAAAAGGAAGCGATTGCACAAATGAGAGAAAGATAAATAGCGAGAGGGTGGATCCCCTATTGAGAAGTGGATTTATAAGGTCAGTGAGGTGGTTGGTGAGTGAGGGGGTTTTCACCATTGGTTGGTTCTCATGATAACAGAATGGGTGGAACTGGCTGGGGAACAAACTCCCAATGAAAACAACTCCAGTTAGAGGGAAAAGAAAAGTATGGGGAGGGAAAGGGGTTGACCCTAAGACATGTGGTCCCAGTGGAGGCATGGCAACAGTCCTCTTACCCATCCTCCTTAGGGGGAGTGTACCAGCCTATAAGGATCAGACAAGAGACAGTGCACTCAGTTATACTGGACAAAACAGTCAGTTCATCCTAGACAGTAGGAATGAGCAAAGAGTTAGCTGTATTTTATCTTGACCTAAGAACAATCACTATAGCTGCCATATGAAACCCTCTTGGCGCTTGTAATACACTATCAAAAGTATGTGGACACCTGCTCGTTGAACATCTCATTCCATAATCATGAGCATTAATATGGAGTTGGTCCCCTCTTTGCTGCTATAACAGCCTTCACTCTTCTGGGAAGGCTTTCCACTAGATGTTGGAACATTACTGTGGGGACTTGCTTCCATTCAGCCACAAAAGCATTAGTGAGATCGGGCACTGATGTTGGAGGATTAGGCCTGGCTCGCAGTCGGTGTTCCAATTCATCCCAAAGGTGTTCGATGGAGTTGAGGTCAGTGCTCGGTGAAGGCCAGTCAAGTTCTTTCACACCAATCTCGACAAACCATTTCTGTATGGACCTCACTTTATACACAGGGGCATTGTCATGCTGAAACAGTAAAGGGCTTTACCCAAACTTTTGCCACAAATTTGAAAGCACAGAATTGTCTAGAATGTCATTGTATGCTATATTGTTAAAATTTCCCTTCACTGCAACGAAAGGGGCCTAGCCCAAACCATGAAAAACAGACAGACCATTATTCCTCCACCAAACTTAAGTTGGCACTATGCATTCCGGCAGGCAAGAGTTCTGGCATCCGCCAAACCCAGATTCGTCCGTTGGACTGCCAGATGGTGAAGTGTGATTTATCACTCCAGAGAACGCATTTCCACTGCTCCAGAGTCCAATTGTGGTGAGCTTTACACCATGCCAGTCGACGCTTGGCACTGCACATGGTGACCTTAGGATTGTGTGTGGGTGCTCGGCTATGGTAATCCATTTCATGAAGCTCCCGACGAACAGTTCTTATGCCAACGTTGCTTCCAAAGACAGTTTGGAACTCGATAGTGTGTTGCAACCGAGGAAAGACGTTACGCGCTTCAGCACTCGGTGGTCCCGTTCTGTGAGCTTGTGTAGCATACCACTTGGCAGCTGAGCCGTTGTTGCTGCTAGATGTTTCCACTTCAAAATAACAGCACATACAGTTGACCGTGGCAGCTATAACAGGGGAGAAATTTCACAAACTGGCATCCTGTAACGGTGCTATGTTGAAAGTCACAAATCTCTCCATTAACAATGTTTGTCTATTGTGATTGCATGGCTGTGTGCTTGATTTTACACACCTGTCAGCAATGGGTGTGGCTGAACTAGCCGAATCAACTAATTTGAAGGGGTGTCAACATACTTGTGTGTGTAAGATATATATATATATATACACACATACACTGCTCAAAAAAATAAAAGGGAACACTTAAACAACACAATGTAACTCCAAGTCAATCACACTTCTGTGAAATCAAACTGTCCACTTAGGAAACAACACTGATTGACAATAACTTTCACATGCTGTTGTGCAAATGGAATAGACAACAGGTGGAAATTATAGGCAATTAGCAAGACACCCCCAATAAAGGAGTGGTTCTGCAGGTGGTGACCACAGACCACTTCTCAATACCTATGCTTCCTGGCTGATGTTTTGGTCACTTTTGAATGCTGGCGGTGCTTTCACTCTAGTGGTAGCATGAGACGGAGTCTACAACCCACACAAGTGGCTCAGGCGGTGCAGCTCATCCAGGATGGCACATCAATGCGAGCTGTGGCAAGAAGGTTTGATGTGTCTGTCAGCGTAGTGTCCAGAGCATGGAGGCGCTACCAGGATACAGGCCAGTACATCAGGAGACGTGGAGGAGGCCGTAGGAGGGCAACAACCCAGCAGCAGGACCGCTACCTCCACCTTTGTGCAAGGAGGAGCACTGCCAGAGCCCTGCAAAATGACCTCTAGCAGGCCACAAATGTGCATGTGTCTGCTCAAACAGAAACAGACTCCATGAGGGTGGTATGAGGGCCCGACGTCCACAGGTGGGAGTTGTGCTTACAGCCCAACACCGTGCAGGACGTTTGGCATTTGCCAGAGAACACCAAGATTGGCAAATTCGCCACTGGCGCCCTGTGCTCTTCACAGATAAAAGCAGGTTCACACTGAGCACGTGACAGCCGTGACAGAGTCTGGAGACGCCGTGGAGAACGTTCTGCTGCCTGCAACATCCTCCAGCATGACCGGTTTGGCGGTGGGTCAGTCATGGTGTGGGGTGGCATTTCTTTGGGGGGCCGCACAGCCCCCCATGTGCTCGCCAGAGGTAGCCTGACTGCCATTAGGTACCGAGATGAGATCCTCAGACCCCTTGTGAGACCATACGCTGGTGCGGTTGGCCCTGGGTTCCTCCTAATGCAAGACAATGCTAGCCCTCATGTGGCTGGAGTGTGTCAGCAGTTCCTGCAAGAGGAAGGCATTGATGCTATGGACTGGCCTGCCCGTTCCCCAGACCTGGATCCAATTGAGCACATCTGGGACATCATGTCTCGCTCCATCCACCAACGCCACGTTGCACCACAGACTGTCCAGGAGTTGGCGGATGCTTTAGTCCAGGTCTGGGAGGAGATCCCTCAGGATCCGCCACCTCATCAGGAGCATGCCCAGGCGTTGTAGGGAGGTCATACAGGCACGTGGAGGCCACACACACTACTGAGCCTCATTTTGACTTGTTTTAAGGACACTACATCAAAGTTGGATCAGCCTGTAGTGTGATTTTCCACTTTAATTTTGAGTGTGACTCCAAATCCAGACCTCCATGGGTTGATCAATTTGATTTCCATTGATAATTTGTGTGTGATTTTGTTGTCAGCACATTCAACTATGTAAAGAAAAAGGTATTTAATAAGAATATTTCATTCATTCAGATCTAGGATGTGTTATTTTAGTGTTCCCTTTATTTTTTTGAGCAGTGTATATACACATACAGTTGAAGTCGGAAGTTTACATACACCTTGGCCAAGTACATTTAAACTCAGTTTCACAATTCCTGATATTTAATCTTAGTAAAAATTCCGTTTTAGGTCAGTTAGGATCACCACTTTATTTTAAGAATGTAAAATGTCAGAATAATAGTAGAGAATGATTTATTTCAGCTTTCATTTCTTTCATCACATTCCCAGTGGGTCAGAAGTTTACACTCAATTAGTATTCGGTAGCATTGCTTTTAAATTATTTAACTAGGATCAAATGTTTTGGGTAGCCTTCCACAAGCTTCCCACAATAAATTGGGTGAAGTCAGGGCTTTGTGATGGCCACTCCAATACCTTGACTTTGTCCTTAAGCCATAACTTTGGAAGTATGCTTGGGGTCATTGTCCATTTGGAAGACCCATTTGCAACCAAGCTTTAACTTCCTGACTGATGTCTTGAGATGTTGCTTCAATATATGCACATAATTTTCCTACCTCATGATGCCATCTATTTTGTTAAGGGCACCAGTCCCTCCTTCAGCAAAGCACCCAGACAACATGATGCTGCCACCCCCGTGCTTCACGGTTGGGATGGTTTTCTTCAGCTTGCAAGCCTCACCCTTTTTCCTCCAAACATAACGATGCTCACTATGGCCAAACAGTTTTTTTTTTTGTTTCATCAGACCAGAGGACTTTTCCATAACATAAAATATGATCTTTGTTTGCAGTTGCAAACCGTAGTCTGGCTTTTTTATGGCGGTTTTGTAGCAGTGGCTTTTTCCTTGCTGAGGGGCCTTTCAGGTTATGTCGAAATAGGTCTCATTTTACTGTGGATATAGATACTTTTGTACCTGTTTCCTCCAGCATCTTCACAAGGTCCATTGCTGTTGTTCTGGGATTGATTTGCACTTTTCGCACCAAAGTACATTCATCTCTAGGAGACAGAACGCGTCTCCTTCCTGAGCGGTATGACGGCAACGTGGTCCCATGGTGTTTACACTTGTGTACTATTGTTTGTACAGATGAAAGTGGTACCTTCAGGTGTTTGGAAATTGCTCCCAAGGATAAACCAGACTTGTGGAGGTCTACAATGTTTTTTCTGAGGTCTTGGGTGATTTCTTTTGATTTTCCCATGATGTCAAGCAAAGAGGCACTGAGTTTGAAGGTAGGCCTTGAAATACATCCACAGGTACACCTCCAATTAACTCCAATTATGTCAATTAGCCTATCAGAAGCTTCTAAAGCCATTACATAAGCTTCTGGAATTTTCAAAGCTGTTTACAGGCACAGTCAACTTAGTTGTATGTAAAGTTCTGACCCACTGCAATTGTGATATAAGTGAAATAATCTGTCTGTAAACAATTGCTGGAAAAATGACTTGTGTCATGCACAAAGTAGATGTCCTAACCGACTTGCCAAAACTATAGTTTGTTAACAAGAAATTTGTGGAGTGGTGTATGTAAACTTCCGACTTCAACTGCAAATACACAACTGTACATAATTTCCCAACCACTGACTGATGTATGGTGGGATGTAATCTCAAGGTCAAATATGATACAAGATGTGTAAGTGGAGATGGTAACACTCACCGTTCTTTTCATGGATCTGGACCAGGGATTTGTATGACTGCTGTGCTCTGGCAAGATTGTATTGGTTCTGAAACAAAAACAGCGCATATATTGATTCCCCCAAAGAATTTTGCCGCTTGTACTGACATCATGCTGCGTTTGCGCCCACCGCAGTTAACCATTAATTGCAAGGTAATAAATAGCGTGTCGAACTGTGGGGAAAATCTGAGGTGCCGGAAGCTGGGTCTATTTTGCCCGATGCGGGTTTATTCAAATTCAGCATCAGAGGAACTGGCTCTTAAGGCCAGAGTCCTATCAACCCAGTGACAGAAACATTGGTATTCTTATGTTTTTGATTAATAGGTACGTTTCTAGCATTCTATGAACCATTTCACCTACCCAACTTACGTAACCTCAGGACAAATATGATAAACACTTTCATTAGACAGGATTTGACAATATAGCTAAGTATCAAGACTTTCATTGGTGTACATAGTTAGATCCTAACTTTTAAAGAACTCAGAGATTATCAAGCAAGAGGGCCCAAGATTCCTTGAAACTACAGATTGTCTATAAATATCCCTGTCATTTGGTTTGATCCAAAGTCTGCTGGGATCCCAGAGCCAGATTAGTGTGACTGTGCTGATAGAAGAGGGAGAGAAATGACAGTATGAAGTGGACTCGTGTGAAGCGTCAGCATTAAGAGATCAGCAGCATCGCACTGTCCCAGCGACGCTAAATAACAATGTCCTGTTTAAATGAAGTGCTGATACCTCATTTCCATAGAGCAGCTTGGACCAGCTGGCCACTAACACCAGGGAGCTCACCCCTTTATCCATGTCAAAACAGTGTCAATACACCCTGTAGTATGCATCATGTTAACACATTTCAAAGCTCTCTGGCCCCTTAAACAATGCTTACCTTATTGGCTCCAAACTGCACTCTGGCTTTTCCCTTGACTAAAGTGGCGTTGATCTGCATGATTACGGACTCTATGGAATAGGCACTGCTCCAGCCCTGAAATCAAGTGGCGATACATCGTCAATGCACTAGCATTTACCTCCACTGTGAAATAATGTCAGTTAACTTGTTCACTGTTGAGGCATAAAAACATACCTGTTTTGTGAGAAGCTCCATGCACAGGGCACCCCCTCCAAGAACATAACTTAGAAGACAGCAGGTGAAAGGAAAACATTAGAATATGTAGACATTAAGTGATCAAAAGACCACAATACATCTCTTATCCACAAGCACAGACAATCTCCTTTTAGCTAAACTGTCACTTCTGACATTCAGCTTTTCATTGGCTGTTGACAATTAGTCTAGACCACAAGATCCTGCCCTTCCTTCACGGTTAAGTGAGGGGAGCAACTCAGTCACAGCGGAAACGCTGCAGAAAAACAAAACCATTCCACTCATACGCAGTGAACTGAACTCACCCTCCAGACAGCACAGGAGAAGCCACCCGTACAAACGGTGGATCAAAGGGGAAATTATCCTGCAGGTAGAGCACAAAATAGCATTAAAATGAGAACACCCAAAACTACCAAACGGTCTCTGCTTTCTAGTATCAGCATTGGTACTTACTTTATATGAGAAGTTAAGCAGAATGTAATCCATTCCCTCCTTTTCCTTTAAAACCTGCAGGTCACTGTGCAGGGGACTATCTGGATCTACACTGTTGAGCAAATAGAGCACATCATAATACGTCAGTCACATGCTAGAATTATACAGTACTGTCAACTCCTATGGTAAAGAGTTACTTACGTTCTCAGCTTGATGTGCCATTCATACAAGCTGTCATTGACCAGCTCCACTGAATAGATACCTGGAAGAGAATGCATAGTATGATAAGTGACATTCTGAATCAAACTGTCATGTTTGTATTATTTTTTGCACCATATCCGAAGAGCTTTCTAGTGCTGCTGCAGTGAAGTACGTACCCATCTTGTAACTCTGGGACCGGTATATCTCCCGGAGCTCCTTCATGAGGCGGTCTGAGGCCTGCACTGAACCAGACACTGCACCCTGCAACACACAACACACACAGGGTAATACACCGATACCCAAACATGCAGCACATTCAATGATAATAATGCACATAGACTCCGCGACAATTAAATCAAATGTTTACAGGCTCAGTTCAAATATACTAATAGCTCTGCATTTAGATAAAACGTCTACAAACTCCTATAAATGAACAGTTATTGATCAGCATAGAGACAAAATGCTTCATTACTAACTGGCAGTATACAGTTCGCTACAATATATGGGGAGAAGTTCACAGGTTCCATAGCAATGTTCTCTGTGATAATGATAGATTTGAAGAGCTGAGCCATTGAATGCAGTAGGGACTGTGGAGGATGAGAGCAGAGTATCTAATTTATAAGTCTCTCAGAGCTGCTCACATACCTTAGGGGAAACGGCTGTGTTCATAAGCAACAATTAAGAAAGCTATGTGTAAATGTTAGATAATATGATTACTATCAGAATGACTAATTACTGTAATTCAGCCTACGCAATCCATGTTGATTATGTCATTGTTACAAATTGGAGTCCTAAACAGCATAATCTGGGTGTACTGCATTGGTAAGAAATTCCATCAGTAAAACACTGACCAAAAAACAAATGGAAAATACATGCATTCAGAACCACCTGAAACTGGTTAGATGCATGCATATTGGCTATATCATAAAGGGGCACTCTAGACATCCCAGTGTAACAGTGCTGGGTCCAGTAAACTGTTCTAGACTGACGACAGACATTCCCCATGCATCCCCCAAAAGCGTATAAAATGTCACCTTACCGAATGAGCACTTACGTTCAAGTGGTCCTGCCTCTGGTTCTTGCGGATCTTCTCCAGGATGGCCAGGTTCTCCTTCTCGATGCCGTCATCCTCAGACTTTTTCCCATCCACTGGCTCCTCCTCTTTCATCTCATAGTGGTCCAGGTCTTCAATGTCCTGCTGGCACCACACACACAATGACAAGAGCACTAGAAGACATGTTTTCCTTCAAGTTAACACTTGAAGACAGCAAATATGTGTTATTGGTATTGACTATCTAGTAGAGCTTGACATCCAGCATAGCTCAGCTCATATCAGCGTGGTAATGTGCAGTGCTATATGGAATAACATTTATTTGAAAAGGACCTCTCCCATTTCCTCTTCTTCCTCCTCTTCGGACGTGACCTCGTCTGTGACCCCATGCTAAAGAAAAAACAACGAGAAAGATGAGTTCATAGTTCAATCTCATTCCTAACATGCCACGTCTGTAGTCTGGTAACAAAACTCAAGAGATATTTGTAGGAATGTTCTGAAATGTGCAAAACCAGTAAGCGAGTTTCTGGGTAGACAGAAACAACATTCCTCGTCTTGCATAGCACAACAGTGCCCCCCGTCCCCTTTCTTTCAGCCCAAGAATCAATGTTTGTTTAAAGCACAGCTGTCCTGGCTGCTCTTGCTTCACATTCATCCTCTGCTTCAGTCATTCTAATTCCTCAAGTAGACTATATGAGGCTAAGGTTGTGTCTTCATTGGTTTCGAGGTAAAATATGCTAGCACCTCCCACTGACCCCGAGCACAGGAAGAGTCTATTGATTCCATCTACTGGACTCTGCACTAATCATTAATGTCTGTGCTGACGGACGGTTTCAGAACAGTATTAGGTTCTTCATGCAGGTTTTTAAACCCTTTCATTAGCTAAGTGTCTTCAATCTCCTTGGTAGCTTTGACAATAAAACTAAACAAAGGGATTAGGCACATGACTCACTTTAGGTGTGTGAAAGGAGATGAAAAAGCCTCTAGATGCTTATTTTTTACTTAAAAATATTTTTATTTAAATAGGAAAGTCAGATTCAAATTCTTAATTACAATGACGGCCTGCTCCGGTCAAATCCGGACGACTCTGGGCCAATTGTGCGCCGCCCTATGGGACTCCCAATCACGGCCGGATGTGATACAGCCTGGATTCGAACCAGGTACTATAGTGAAGCCTCTTGCACTGAGCCTTAGACCGCTGCGCCACTCGGGAGACCCCTACTTCAATGCCATCCAATGGAAAATATATAGGCCTAGTAGTACTTGAAAACCAGAACACATATTTTGAGCGGTCATTAGCCGCCCTTACCTTTCGGTCTTGTCCTACAGGGCCGGCAGGGAGGGGCTGGTCCAGCATCTCTACATCTGGGTGCTGGGGCAGGTTGTACAGCCGACAGAGGTCACAGATGAGCCGCTTTAGCTGCTGCAGGAGCTGGGGGACCGAGGGACAGTACCAGCAGGGCCAGTTAGAGGTAGGGAGGACAGGCAGCACTAGATAACACAGCACAGACATGTCTCAGATACACTGCTGTGAAAAAGGATATTTTTACAACAAATGCTATCAGATCTTCAACCAAAACCTAATATTAGATAAAGGGAACCTAAGCAAACAAATAAACTAATTTCATTTATTTAACAAACAAAGTTATGCAACACCCAATGCCTCTGCGTGAAAGAGTCATTTCCCCCTTATGCTCAACTGGTTGTGCCACCTTTAGCTGCAACCAAACGCTTCCTGTAGTCGTTGTTGATCAGTCTCTCACATCGCTGTGGAGGAATTTTCACCCACTCCTCCATGCAAAACTGATTTAACTTAGCGACATGTGGGTTTTCGAGCATGAACTGCTCGTTTCAGGACCTGCCATAACATCTCAAAATCGGGTTCAGATTTGGACTTTGACTAGGCCGTTCCAAAACGTAGTGCTTTTCAGCCATTCTGATGTAGACTTGATTGTGTTTTTTTTTTATCATTGTCTTGCTGCATGAACCAGCAGCACTTCAGCTTAAGCTCAGACAGCCTGATATTCTCCTGTAGAATTTGCTGATAGAGAGCAAAATTCATGGTTCCTTCAATGATTACAAGTCATCCAGGTCCTGATGCAGCAAAGTATCCCCAAACCAACACACTACCACCACACTTGACCATTGGTATGAGGTTCTTACTGTGGAATGCAGTGTCTGGTTTTCACCAGAAAAATAAAGTCTACATCAGAATGGCTGAATAGCAACAAATTGTCCATTTTGGAATGGCCTAGTCAAAGTCCAGACTTAAACCCACAAAGATCACTGAGTTAAAGCAGTTCTACATGAAAGAGTGGGTCAAAATTTGATGTGAGAGAGTGATCAACTGCTTCCTGTAGTTGTTGGTTGCAGTCATTGCAGGTGGAACAACCAGGTACTTTGTGTAAGGGGAAAATTAAATGTTCCATTGGATGTGGAATAACTTCATTCAATAATTATAACATGTTTTTTTATTTGTACACTCAACTTCCCTTGATCTTATTTTAGGTTTCGGTTGAAGATCTGATAACATTCAGTGTAAGAAAATATGCAAAAACAGAACATTAGAAAGGGGGCAAATACTTTTTCACTGCATTGTACCTCCACCACGGCACACCCTCAGAGAACATGAAAGGTAAGATTGTGTCAGGGAATGTCAGACACCTTAGCAACAGTAACAGTGCAGAAATGTGTACCTCTGCAAGCTTCTCAGTATTGCTATAGAAGAAGCGTATTCTACTGAATGTAGGCCTGGTCCATACATGGTGAAAATGTTGTATAATGCATGGTGCAACAGAGAAAATCTAATCACCAGAGATAACTTTAATAAGAGTACAATAAAATGCAGATCTGGTGGGCTACAAACAGAGCATGCAGTGTTAGTAAGTAGGCTAAGTCAAAGAATGTAGCTACATAAGCAAGATATAGCCTACAGAGAGCTCAGTGTTTCCCCTTGGATTTCTTTCAGCAGCAGCAAAAGTTAGGGGGGGGAGGGTGAGGGCTTGCTCTGTGCTGGGGGAGCCTGGGGGCTTGCGCCCAGACTGGTAAATATTTTCTTAACTCTTTCTTGAACTGCACTGTTGGTTAAGGGCTTCTAAGTAAGCATTTCACGGTAAGGTCAACAGGTGTTGTATTCAGTGCAGGTAACAAATTATTTGCTCTCAAATATTCACATGACAAGGCCTTTTGGCCTGCTGAAACTGTCACTGTGGCAGTGTGCCTGTCAAAAAGACCCATCTTTCTGATTCTCCATCAGAGGCACTCTCACCAAACATGACAGAGGGCTGTCCTATGATGTTTGAGTGACATGAGGGTGACTTCAAAAACCTCCGCTGTCTAAAAGCTAGAACTAAGACAAGAGGAAACAGGCAGAGAACAGCCCTGAATTGGTCTGACATTCATCTCCCTTTAACCTCCAATACCGGTTGGAACAGCAGTATGAAATAGGGGAGTTGAGTGACAGCTAGGCTATCATAAATGCTTTACCCAACAACACCAAAACAGGTATGGTTAATTAGTCATTTGAAGAGATGTGATAGTTTGAAAAACAACCTGTTTTTAATTGCTCCGCATAACACTTACTTGAAGTTGATTTGATTAATATTCATGTTGTATAATATGGTAGTTTTAGTTTGGATATGAGCATCTGCTAAACAACAAAATTGTAAACAAATACTTCAAATATATTTATCATTATCATTATTTGAACACTGGGAAATCTCCTAAGCATCCACATACTAGATCAAAGGCTGGAATTGAAATGGATCTTACCAGGGTGCTGCCCTTTCTGACATCCTCCAGGCGTTCCAACACTTGTGTCAGGCTCGGGTCATCAGAGTCCACAAACCAGATTGGAGGTGTGGAGGGGTACGACTCCTGTAAGACATGGGTTTCAATGAGGATGAGAGAAGCAAACAAATAAATCAGCATTATATGGCTGAGAAATATGATAAATATTTGGATCAATAACATTGACGTGTCAATCATAAATCTGGGAAATCTCAAGTCATTTTAAACAGAAAAAATAAATCTGATTACTACTTTACATTACCTGAAACTAAATTAATGTGTTGTGTGATGGTGGCCATTTCACATTCCTTGTAGAATGTTAACTAGCCAAATAACGTTAAGAGCACTGAATTCAATCAGTATGCTGGTCAAACGAATGTAGCAAATTGGAAAATACAAACCAATAGCATACAGCTAGCAGATCACGGTCTGTTGACAAGACCAGAAGCTGTTTATTTGACAAGTGATGCTTTTGAATCATGATACCTAGCAATTATTTACTGACGTCATTGGTATAGTTAACTTAGTACTTACTGTGTTGATCATGAAGCATGCAAATATAACAACCACTACGTTAGCTAGCTTGTTTGACAATCAACTAACTTCAGAAAATGCGGAAGTGTAGCTAGCTAACATTAAAAATGTTCATCAGTGACGCAGAAAGCGTGCCTAGCCTAGGCCCTACCATAATGTCATGCCAGTTTTTAGAATAACTATTTGGCTAAAATCAGACTTGCTTGTATCTCAGTATTTTGGCTAGCGACGTTGGCTACGTAACCTACAATAGTATTATGCACGTATTTTTACTCATACTAAGTCACTATAATAGAAACAAAAGTCAGCTACCGTTAGCTAGCTTGCTAACATGCAAATATTTAGACTCCTACTAGAAGTAGAAACAAAAGTCACAAACATTGCATGGCTAAAGAAGCTAAATGATAGCTGACTAACGTTCGACTGGCCACAATTTGCTGAGTGTTTCTTTGACTATCTGTCCGTTCGCCTGTCCCGCACCGCCAGGCAAAATAACTGCGTGTTCTAAGCTAACCTACTGTAACTAGTTACCGCGGTTACTTGGCTAGCCAACTAACGTCAAATAGACATGTCGCCTCGTTTCCCTACTTACCGTAATGTTGCAATGTATAATCAACAGTTTTTCTCCAGTCACATTAAACTGACAGTTTAACTCATCCGGTTTCCAGTCAATAATTCGGAAGCGTTCGTGGTTTGGATCAAAAATGGACTCCAGAAACTTCAGTTCGGCCTTCAGCCCCGAAACCGACATCTTCCACGCATCTCCGGCTGGGCCGCTGGGGATGGGTGAAGTCGGGACTAAAACTGCAGTCGAGTCCCAAATCAAGCCTTTTAAAACAACGTAATGTCAAAGCGCCTTCAACACAGGTTAGCTAGCTGAATAACAACGCCTTGATTATTCGTCCGTTGTCTTTCCGTTTAGCTAGTATTGTTCTTGATGTTAGCCTTCTGATAGTACAATTTTAAGACCATACAATGTGACTTGGTTGAGTATTTACAGTTCTTTCAATTAGTTGCGTATTTGTTTCGCCGGTCAACAAACTAATCATGACGATGCCCACAAAATGTAAAAACCAAGGCAGGCACTGTGTGTGTCGTTGATCCCCGGCGCTCAATTATGATTTCTTCTGGGGTTTAAAGATGGCGTTTTCCCGAGCTTGCAGAATCCCAGCATCCAGTGCGTGCTCAGTTGAGGGGCGGAGGTTAGAACACCAAAATATAGAAATATATAAATCACTTAGACAACTTTGAAACATTTTGTCACAGCAGTCTTTCTGTGTGGTGACTGAGTGAAGTAAACCGTGAAGTAAAATTGTAAACGTGTAGCTGGCCAAAGGTAGTCCTTTTCCAGGTGGAAGTTTAGGCCAATAAAACCATATTTATAATTTAATTGATGACAAGGCAAACCCATGGAAAACTAATCTAATTGGATTGGCTTGCTGATGAGAGAGCTGTCTGACTTTTTAGGGGGTCTTTAATTCACCTTTAGCCATCATTTTAGTTGAAGACTGACTTGTTGAGAACACACCCCAGCTGTCTGTCCTACATTATTGTAGCTATGCCCTTGCACCAGAAGATGTCAGTGTACTACTCTTTTTTTAGTTAAATGTTTTTTAACAAAAAAACTGAACTCAAACAGTAGCTTCTCAACTTAACAAAGCATCATGATGTGATGATGATCATTACACAGCACTCTCTGCATTGTAATTCTCCATTTAGTCACACCAACTCCTCATGACACCAACTCCTCACTTAAATGGACAGTGAAAGAATGATGAACCAGGACTTAATTATTGGGTGGTAGTCTGATCATCAGCTAATTATGTCTTACAGTCAATATAATAGTAAATGTGCTTGTGACAGGCACAAGTTCACAAGCTATATGATATGTGAATTGTCTACTGAAGATTTGGATGGGGCGGCAGGTAGCCTAGCGGTTAATGAGCATTTGGCCAGTAACTGAAAGGTCGCTGGTTGGATTCCCCAAGTCAATTAGGTGAAAAATCATTCAATGTGCCCTGAGCAAGGCACTTAACCCTAATTGATGCTATAAGTTGCTCTGGATAAGAGTGTCTGCTAAATTACTACATTTATTTTTCTTCTAATGGATGGAATCTTTGGAACTATCACGATGCAGCGTGCCCCTCTCAGTTCATCTAAGAATGGCAGCTGTGTGGGGAGATGAGGCTGAACAGAGGGGGGTCCAGTCAGAGTAGAGGAAGATGAAAAAGGCCTCAAATTCAACTGGACAACCAGAATGGGATTCATTGAGCATGCCAACCATTAAAAGTAAACAATCAAGGCAATCCCTGAGGAGTAAGGCTGTTACCGAGAGATGAGTGAGTGCAGCTGACTGAACGAGGAGAATGCAGTGCTGTCAGCCCCAATCACACCGTCACAAGGCCTGCCCTGCAGCTCAAGAGAAAGAAACTTCCCTGTGGCCCTTCTTCAAACCCCAAACAACTACCCAGGCAGAAAATGTGAGTACATGAGCACTGCAGTGCAGGAAACAAGCAACAGTCATGAGCAGACTAAACCTCTGAGATCTGTTACATTTAGACCAAGGTGATTTCCACATAACCCAACTCTGTTTTTGGTTTATTTCATTTAATAAAATTTTAATTCAAATTCAGAAAATCATTGAAAGTTGTTGAAATTATATAGGCTAGATGGGCGTTTCACTTTTCAGCAGCAAATTACACTGAGTGTACAAAACATTAGGAACACCTTTCTAATATTGAGTTGCTCCTGGCAACCATTACCATACCCCGTTCAAAGACACTTAAATCTTTTGTCTTGCCCATTCACGCTCTGAATGGCACACATACGCAATCCATGTCTCAATTGTCTCAAGGCTTAAAAATCCTTCTTTAACCTGTCTCCTCCCCTTCATCTACAATGATTGAAGTGGATTTAATAAGTGACATCAATAAGGAATCATAGCTGGATTCAAGTGTTCTTAATGTTTTGTACACTCAGTGTACGTCAGCATTCATTTTGCCACTACCAAACTAGAGTATATTGGCCACCAGATGGTAGTAGACACCAACATTATATTCCATAAACCTCAAATTTACCAATTGTATTTTTCAAGATGCTGTAATAGGAAAGGCAAATGGCCATCACTAGAGAAGGAGCAGGCTCCCTGACAAATACCTGCCAAATCACATGCACAGGAAGCCTACAAAACTAAGACATTCCACACTGCTTTAGTCATTAGCAGCTTAAGGGGACGATGACAAGTCCTCTTTTTCTCTCCAGAGGGGCAGGAGTGGATGGAGGTGACCCTGAGAAGAGGCTGTCTGAATTGTTGTTC
Organism: Salvelinus fontinalis; assembly: GCF_029448725.1. Classification (NCBI taxonomy): domain Eukaryota; kingdom Metazoa; phylum Chordata; class Actinopteri; order Salmoniformes; family Salmonidae; genus Salvelinus; species Salvelinus fontinalis. The sequence continues at coordinate 17,946,496 of NC_074699.1, forward strand.
TCCACATGCCACTATCCCCAGCCTGGTGTGGCTCCTCTTCTGTCTGGAGTCAGTGCTCATTGACACCATGATCCATCTTTATCCTCAGATGCAGATTGGGATTTAGGGAGATTGCATTTTTAGAAATAGCTACAATCTCGTGTCTGCCAGTGAGGGATGGCTGTGTGATTGGGGTTATGGCAACACTGCAGTTGCATCATTCACATAAATAGTGGCTTCAATGCATGCAAGCATTATTAAATACATCTGTCACTGTAGCACCTCCCATGTGTGCTCTGAACTGGTGCTGCATCACTTGTCACCCATGGTCATTGAGAATCATAGGCTTCGGTTGTGTGCGAGTGTGCTGACATACTGGCTTGTGCTGACATACTGTTAGTGGTCCAAACACTTAAAAGACACCCTAGCTACTCATCCCTCAAATTAAGTGGACACTTCTGATGATGTATCATGACGTCTGACGAGTATACACTTGCAGGGCAAGTTTTTAAATGGACCGCCCTTGCCCGGAAATTCATCACTCGTTCATCCCGCGATGATTGTGTTTTCAGCCACTGCTAGCTTGTGGGTGCTTTATATGCACTACAGTCAATTATGATTGCATAATATTAACTATATAATTATTCATATACGCCTACTGTATGATAGCTAGGGAATTAATTAGCTAAATAACGTTAGCCTGCCTAGCTGGATTTTCTGAAGAAGGAAAATGTTTTATTTCTACAATTTCCAAAAGATAACCAAACAAAAACATCATTACTTTTATGGGACGTGTTTGTGCCGTCATGTGCATTAGTAGCACAATTAAACTATACATTCGTTTTAACTTAACCTGTATGTTGACTTCTCCGTTGATATTGTTTTTAAGTTTTGTCGGACTTTTCTTAGCGGATGAACAATTGTCACAAATTGAATTATGGGGAGTTTCAGGACCCGGAGTGAACATAATTGTACACTTGCAAAGTCGACTAAAAACAAGGGCTTGCGTTGCAAACTTCCCTTGCTTGGCTAATCATTTGGACCGCCCTCCAAGATGGCGACGGGGATTCCCACAAGGGCATAAGGCGAGGATAAGTGGACGAGGGTGTGTCTCTTAAGTGTTTGAACAGCTGCCACTGTATGTCCATTAGTGACTTTGTGTGTAATGTATTTACAAAGTTGCTTCCATCCATAGAGAACCATCAACCCTATCGTAAATATGTTACAGCTTAGCCATATCGTGTCCAAAATCACACTCCCTGAATCACTGGGCAGATTGAATTGATCGTGATTCATTTGGAGAGGGACTGAATGGGTTTGGAGTGGATGTGGCTGGCAGGGGATGAATAATTAGCATGAATACACTTGGTCCCATTCTTACATTTCATTACCTACTACTCCCATGGTGCTGTCCTATTGATTGGACTAGCAATTTTTGAATTGACCATTACACTTTTGTGATTAACATCTCTCAGCTGTTAACCTTTCTAACACTTCGTACCTGTGCATTTACCCAATCATGGTAAGACTTTTGATTGTGTTGACATTAGGTAACCAGTGGGTAAGTCTGGATCCAAAAGCCACGTAAGGCCACAATTCTTATCCCACAGAACACCAAGTAGGGACAACAGAAGGTATGTAAAGGTTGCCTGAACTCCACGACCCATCTGGCAGGTCAATCAGGAGGCTCTGCAAAGGCCACGGTTCCAGCTCTGTGCACAGGGTCATTTCTTTTTGTGGCTTTGGGCAGGGAATGAAGCTGGTAGTGGTCCTTGGCGTGTGTGTACATGTTTTCCTACATTATCAGGACCAGAATGTCCTGACAAGTCACCAGAATGTCCTGAAAAAGTAGAAAAACAAGAATTTGTTAAAATTATATTTTAGACATAAAGGTTTAGGGGTTAGTGGAAAATAGGATTTTGAATGGGAGTTCACTTTTATTCCCCAAAAAGTCCAGATAATCCACATAAGAAAGCTGTTTGTGTGTGTGTGTGTGTGTGTGTGTGTGTGTGTGTGTGTGTGTGTGTGTGTGTGTGTGTGTGTGTGTGTGTGTGTGTGTGTGTGTGTGTGTGTGTGTGTGTGTGTGTGTGTGTGTGTGTGTGTGTGTGTGTGTGTGTGTGTGTGTGTGTGTGTGTGTGTGTGAGAGAGATGAATGGGCTGAAGAGGTGAGGATATTGGTCAGATAATAATTCATTTTGAGCAGGTCTCAGAATTATACATGGGTTTATCGGTCAGTTGAAGAAAGGGTTTGTATTTTCCTTTAGTTTCATCTATATTCACAAAAATAGTATTGATGCATTTCAAGAGAATCTCAGATTTAATATTGCAGGTAGATTTGGGGTTTTATCAATTTTATAGTTTGCATAATTTCTAACCCCCCTTATTTTTTTGTATTTGCCCAACCCTACCACCCTTCCCTGATTGGAGTAAACTAATGAACAGGAATTTGCTATTTTCTCAATACATCCCTCCGTTTTACTGTAATTTCTTACGAGGGTCTTGAACCTCCCTATTTGTAACATTACCGATATTGCCCTAAAAATAAATACATTACCCAAGAGTATAAGGATATTTCCCATTGACTGATAGTGGTTTTTCAGATCCCCTAACAATACAGTTTTTAGGTCCATCTGAACCCTGATATTATGACACAATATACAGTAAGTACTGAAAGGCATCGTTGCTGTCGGAAAAGGTTACACAAATATGTATTCTTTTGGTGGTATTTAAGGTCGTCACATTTATCACTTTATATGAGTGAGAACGGAGCTAAAGTCACTCCTCGTGACATTTTAAGGATTGGCCCAGACCCCAATAACAGTACCATCGACCGAGAGAATAATACCAAGTATTATTAACCACAAAAACTAAATGATGATCCTGACCTTATCCTCTTTTAGAGAAACGGCAATTGTTATACACTGAGTATAACACCACCCAGCCTATACTAAAATACAGCTTTTATGATAGCAATATATATCCCTCTCTTGAGCACACCGTAATTGCATGTGACCACCATGAAACCACTGAACCATTCATTGTTAGAATAAACTCAGCAAAAAAAGAAAGGTCCCTTTTTCAGGACCCTGTCTTTCAAAGATAATTCGTAAAAATACAAATAACTTCACAGATCTTCATTGTAAAGGGTTTAAACACTGTTTCCCAAGCTTGTTCAATGAACCATAAACAATGAATGAACATGCACCTGTGGAACAGTCGTTAAGACACTAACAGCTTACAGACGGTAGGCAATTAAGGTCACAGTTATGAAAACTTAGAACACTAAAGAGGCCTTTCTACTGACTCTGAAAAACACCAAAAGAAAGATGCCCAGGGTCCCTGCTCATCTGCGTGAACGTGCCTTAGGCATGCTGCAAGAAGGCATGAGGACTGCAGATGTGGCCAGGGCAATAAATTGCAATGTCCGTACTGTGAGACGCCTAAGACGGCGCTACAGGAAGACAGGACAGCTGATTGTCTAGCTGATTGTCCTGTTGTTACATGTGGCAGACCACATGTAACAACACCTGCACAGGATCGGTACATCCGAACATCACACCTGTGGGACAGGTACAGGATGGCAACAACCACTGCCCGAGTAACACCAGGAATGCTCAATCCCTCCATTAGTGCTCAGACTGTCCGCAATAGGCTGAGAGAGGCTGGACTGAGGGCTTGTAGGCCTGTTGTAAGGCAGGTCCTCACCAGACATCACCGGCAACAACGTTGCCTATGGGCACAAACCCACCGTTGCTGGACAAGACAGGACTGGCAAAAAGTGCTCTTCACTGACGAGTCACGGTTTTGTCTCACCAAGGGTGATGGTCGGATTCGCGTTTATCGTCGAAGGAATGAGAGTTACACCGAGGCCTGTACTATGGAGCGGGATCGATTTGGAGGTGGAGGGTCCGTCATGGTCTGGGGCGGTGTGTCACAACATCATCGGACTGAGCTTGTCATCTTGACATGACCCTCCAGCATGACAATGCCACCAGCCATATTGCTCGTTCTGTGCGTGATTCCCTGCAAGACAGGAATGTCAGTGTTCTGCCATGGCCAGCGAAGAGCCCGGATCTCACGTCCGGGACCTGTTGGATCGGAAGGTGAGGGCTAGGGCCATTCCCCCAGAAATGTCCGGGAACTTGCAGGTGCCTTGGTGGAAGAGTGGGGTAACATCTCACAGCAAGAACTGGCAAATCTGGTGCAGTCCATGAGGAGGAGATGCACTGCAGTACTTAATGCAGCTGATGGCCACACCAGATACTGACTGTTACTTTTGATTTTGACCCCCCCCCCCACCCCCCCTTTGTTCAGGGACATATTATTACATTTCTGTTAGTCACATGTCTGTGGAACTTGTTCAGTTTATGTCTCAGTTGTTGAATCTTGTTATGTTCATACAAATATTTACACATGTTAAGTTTGTGAAAATAAACGCAGTTGACAGTGAGAGGACATTTCTTTTTTTGCTGAGTTTCTATGTATGACTGTGTTGGTTTATATGCTGTTCATGTATTATTTTTCCTGTGGTGTTTAACATAAATCATCTCTTTCCCAACAAGAGCAGATCTCCAGATCAGCACATACTTTTTAGGCAATTCGAGCCAGCAGAAAATATAAAAATATCTTGTGACATCGTCAAAGTGCAGACCAAAAAAAATGATTGTCTTTCTTTATGATTGAGGAGCTGACGTGTAGTTTGTCAAAGGGTGTGCGTGGTGTGCTCTAATAAAGTGGCAGATTGGTGTTGTCTCTGGTGATTTATACTGGACTTCTGTCCTCTGTGTGTACCGGAGGAGAGAGAAGTTAATTAAAACACAGACTCTCGTCTCCTCATTTCAGCCTGGACAGGCCGAGCAAATCACAACCCCAGCATTTACCGTCTTTATTATTTTTTTACGACAAAGCCCAGCACTGCTTGCTTTAAAAAAAAAAAAATGGTTATTGAGGGTCTGCGATTCCTGCTTAGGTCTTTTCCTCACCACCAGCCTATAAGAGACGGATGAAAACACAGTTAGTGCTGGCCTACTCTTTTTGGTACCACAAAATCCCTTCATTTGTGTGTAGTAATTAAAATGATGTTTTTGAAGTAGGTGCCAGCATCGTTCTTGATAAACAGCTAATGACCTGGCTCAGCCTCAGTAAGTGGAATTAATAACATGGAAAAACTTCCCTGTTCATCCATTTGGCACATTGAGTCTACAGTGCAACCCTCAGGGTACTGCATTGATTGCCATTTGTCTACCATGGCCCACTTTCATCAACAGGATCTGCCACATCTAAAGGATTAAAGATCATCATTCAGACAAAAAATCTGTTCTATCACACAAAGTTAAACTCCTGTGGGGAAAGATATGATTTCTCATCACCGGAGGTGTTTCGAGGTCTGACTGTGGATCACAAAGGCTATTCCTCAAACTTCAGTCTTAATTACTGTGGCCTGTCCTGATGACTGCATATTCTAGAGCAGTTTGTCACAGGAGGCAGCCCATTTCCCAACAACAAGGAGGAGCAATATCCCCTTTTCTTTGGGGGAACAGTGAGAATACATCTCCCAGGGAGAGACCAAGAGAGAGCAAGCAGCGGCATCCAGGACACACGGCACAAGGAGCCCACGCCCCTGCTGTATCCCAGGCCTGGCGTGGTGCTGCTGCCTGCACTGTGCATCAGCCTGGTGATAGAGATGGCAGCTCATTTACAGAGAGGCTCTCAATCTCTCACTCTCAGTACGGGAGGACCACCAGGCATCGCTGTCTGGCTTCATTAGGGCTGTACATCACCAGGCAATAAGATTGATAGAAATGAACTAGCAAGATGTAGAGAGAAGGCATGCAGCCTCTCATATTGGCAGAATGAACACAGCCTGTCTTGCTGTCATGTTACTCTGCAAGAAACCTGACCTTGAACGAGTTTTTTTCTCAGTAAATGCGATTATATGTGAGTACAGCAATGCAGGCTGTAAGAGAAAGGGAAAGGGTGATACCTAGTCAGTTGTACAACTGAATGCCTTCAACTGAAATGTGTCTTCCACATTTAACCCATCTCCTCTGACATGTACGTCTTCGGCGCCCGGGGAACAGTGGGTTAACTGCCTTAGCCTCTGTTGTATATCTTGTGCCAGGGACTTCAAATTATTTTGAAATATAGTTTAACACGACCCAGAACTGTCAGGATTTCAGACACCTTTTTTACAATGAGAATGTCTTTCACCTACCCCTGTAAATACAGAACCAGTCTTTGTTCCTGAGATCTGACATGCCCTGACATAGTAGACTCCTGAGGGTGTTAGTTCTACTTTGACTACATTCTAACACTAACTGTCCCCCTGTGGAGTGTGGAACTCCAGATGACCTGCTGCTTGTCCATGCAACGACAACTTACCTCTTGTACCTTGTATGTTTTTATATTTATTTAGCCAGAATAGTCCACTCAGTAACAATTGCCACTGTTTTTGTGATACTCCACAGGGAGTATCACAATGTCCCCTTATACTCAAAGCACAAAGTATCTCACTCAAAATCCCCTCAGAGTCAAATCAAATTGATTTATAACACCCTTCTTACATCGGCTGATATCTCAAAGTGCTGTACAGAAACCCAGCCTAAAACCCCAAACAGCAAGCAATGCAGGTGTAGAAGCACAGTGACAAGGAAAAACTCCCTAGAAAGGCCAGAACCTAGGAAGAAACCTAGAGAGGAACCAGGCTATGAGGGGTGGCCAGTCTTCTTCTGGCTGTGCCGGGTGGAGATTAGAACAGAACATGGCCAAGATGTTCAAATGTTCATAAATGACCAGCAGGGTCAAATAATAATAATCGCAGTGGTTGTCGAGGGTGCAACAGGTCAGCACCTCAGGAGTAAATGTCAGTTGGCTTTTCATAGCCGATCATTCAGAGTCCCTTGGAGGGCCCTGTGTGATGAGCTCTCCAGAACTGGATGAGAGAGGCTTGTGAGAGAGCAGTGGTCATAGAGGAGCTCAACAACCTATCCATTATCATCAGGCTTTCAGCATGTCTCAGGAAAACACCCAGATCACTTGGCCAACAGTGACAGATATAGAGCCAGCTGTAACGGCACTGTACCCGACCTTCTGAACCAGGATCCACTTCACCTGATACCTAATGGTGCCAGAGGGGATGGCTGCCATTTTATGGGCTCCTAACCAACTGTGCTATTTTTTTTCTTTTTTTCGCATTGTTTGTAACTTGTTTTGTACATGATGTTGCTGCTGCTGTCTCTTATGACCGAAAAGAGCTTCTGGACATCAGAACAGCGATTACTCACCTCGAACTGGACAAAGATTTTTTCTTTAACGAGTCTGATTCGAAGGATATACTGCTTTCTCGAGACCAGGACTAAATCCCCGTCATTTGCTTGAAGAAAAGATGGAAAGCTAAGCTAAGGACCCTGGGACTAAATACTTCCCTCTGCAACTGGATCCTGGACTTCCTGACAGGCCACCCCCAGGTGGTAAGAGTAGGCAACAACATATGCCATGCTGACCCTCAACAATGGGGCCCCTCAGGAGGGCCGTGCTCAGTCCCCTTCTGTACTCCCTGTTCACCCACAACTGCATGGTCAAACACAACTCCAACACCATCATTAAATTTGCTGACGACACACCAGTGGTAGGCCTGATCACTGACAATGATGAGACGGCCTATAGGGAGGAGGTCAGAGACCTGGCGGTGTGGTGCCAGGACAACAACCTCTCCCTTAATGTGAGCAAGACAAAAGAGCTGATCGTGGACTACAGGAAAAGGTAGGCAGAACAGGTCCCCATTAACATTGACGGGGCTGTAGTGCAGCCGGTCGAGAGTTTCAAGTTCCTTGGTGTCCACATCACCAACAAACTATCATGGTCCAAAAACACAAAGACAGTCGTGAAGGGGGCACGACAACACCTTTTCCCCCTCACGAGACTGAAAAGATTTGGCATGGGTCCCCAGATCCTCAAAAAGTTATACTGCTGCACCATCGAGAGCATCCTGACTGGTTGCATCACCGCCTGGTATGGCAACTGCTCAGCATCTGTCCGTAAGGCGCTTCAGAATGTAGTGCATATGGCCCAGTACATCACTGGGGCCAAGCTTCCTGCCATCCAAGACCTATATATTAGCCGTGTCAGAGGAAGCGCCAAAATAAATTCAAAGACCAGTCACCCAAGTCATAGACTGTTCTCTCTGCTATCGCACGGCAAGCGGTACCGGAGCACTAAGGCTAGGACCAAAAGGCTCCTTAACAGCTTCTACCATCGAGCCATTAGACTGCTGAACAATTAATCAAATGGCCACCCAGACAATTTACGTTGACCCCCCCCCCCCCCCCAGTGGAAATAGTTAAAATGTTTAATTGCAACAGCATTTCTTCTTTCTCTACAATGTGAAACAACAACAAAGAGTGGCCATCTTTGCCCTTCTCTGTCTGGAAGCACTAAATAGGAAAGGAGGATACCTAATCAGAGAGGTGCGGGGGGCTGCCATAATCGACATCCACGTCTTCGGCGCCCGGGACTTGGAGGAGATAGTAAGTTATGCCTTCTGTCTACATAAGTAATTGTTCATTGACCTGAATCCCCCTTTTTCTTCTTATTGGGTAAGTAAACACGGGTTAGACCTAGCTACCATATAATGAATGGCTACAAAGAGAAAAGCTACATCCCAACTATTCAAAGTCATCGCAGGCAACAAAATACATAAGAAATAAAGTACTATACTATCTATCTATGAGGTTATTGCAGTGATTTGGCACTGAGAATATCATCCTCGTAGCATTGAAATGGTAAATAACTTTTTAAAGAGATGACTCAAGCTGCTGATAAGCATTGCAACAAAAAAATACAATTAGAGTAAAAACCCACTAATCATTCCAAGTATCACCCGGTCAGCTTAAGTGCTTCCTCAAATGGCCCCCCAGAGGACCGTTACTCTGTTAAAGTACATAACCAAAGACTATGTCACCTTGAACTGCAGTGGCACTACAGTTGTTGCCAACCGCCAGGCACCTCTTCAGAGCAGCAGTTAGACTGTTTTATGCATGCTGAACATTTCAGGGGTGAAGGAGAGCTGTTGGTGAGCTAGCTAGCTTTTATTTGTACATGGTAAATAAAAACAGATCAGTAATCTGTATGGTGAGTCCATCAGTAGGCTATATAAAGATGATAACCCTATGAACCCTAACCCTATGAAGAACTAGAGAACAAAAATGTATGTACATATTATTGTTATCCAACCTGATACAATGTCAGAGAATAAATATTAGGAGTATAAACACTGGTTAAAACATGCATAATGCATCTTTCATGACGCCACCACCAGTGTAATGGATAAATGGACTGTGTTCTGCAGCTCTAATTGGATAAGGGTTATCTAAGGATCAGCATTGTTTAATGGGCTCTCTCTGCTGCTCCTGATCCTCTATCTCTAACCAAGTAAACTACTGCCTAATCAGATTCCCGCCAAAGTCCATTTACTCTCTTGCCGGGCAGTGGCAACTGGGCCCGGCTATAGGGATAGGCTGCTGCCGGATAGGAGTGCACAGAGAGGAGTGTGGACGGTGTTGCCAATCTATCAGTTATAATGCTAATGCAGTTTTACAGGGCCAGGCAGAGGACCCGACAGCCTGACAATAGGGGAAGGAGGCCCAGCCTAAATCAATTAGCTAAGAGCACAAATATCATCTAAATCATAGCCTGCCCCAGCTAGGCCCCAGGCAGTAGACCTGCAAATGAAAAGAGCAGGCAGCTTACTCAGGCCTGGCCAGAGAGTTATGACTGGAGCGCTGACATTTAAACACACAGACACTTTTACACCAACTCACAACAGCAGAGACGAGAGAGCAAGACAGGAGCCAACCCTGAGATCAAACTTCATGTAAACCTTTCCCTCTGTCAATCAAGGTGTTGTTAAAGTCTGCTGCAGTACAGCTTAATAGGGATAGTAAGAAGTAATAAAAAAGCAGGAGATTGACGAGAGGTGTTGCTGCAGTACTGTATTTTGCAAAGCTAAGCCATTATACATCAAGATCATCAGTGTTTCACCCTTCTGAAAAAAGATTGCAGTCCAAAATACCACAGTCGACTGCAGTTACTGCACTTTAACTGCAGTTTCAAAACTGTAAGGAACGTGTTCTTCGGAAGTGCAATCCCCTGTGTTGCAGTCCAAATGAATGTATCATTAGGCCTGCACAAAGAGTCATGCTAACATTTCATGCTAACTTTTGTTTTGGATTTCCATTTCTAAGTGAACAGCCTTGCTGACAAATATTCGATAGAAAGCCATTGACTTGAACCAAAAATCAATTACTTTTTTCAAAAGAAAGCTGTGTGAGTATTTGTTAGTTAGTGTTAGTGTGCTATTGCATTGACGTGAGAGTGAGAGAGTGTCTAAGGGTGTCGGGATGGTGTTGAGGGCCTTGTAACAGGGACAGCAGGAACATATGGTGACTGTGCTGGGAAACAATATGTGGCAGATAGTATTTTCCACCTATAATTCAGATCTCAGGGGAGGGTGTGAGGAGGAGAGGCCAGTCCTGGGGGCATCACTCCACCATCTGGATCCCAGAGAGCTGTGTGACACATCCAATTTACCTCTACTGCGTAGCAGTATGACCCTGCTCCACCTCTCCACCCAGCACACAGGCAGGGCCAAGGACTATGGAACACGGACGCTGTCAAAAAGGACAAGACGGACTCGTCAGTTTGGCCCCGAAAAATCCTCAAAGTGGAACAGAGAAGATTTATTGACCTGAGGCCAGTAGTCTCTCACTGGAGAACATTCAGCATTGTTACTGCAGAGGATTCATGGTTATGGCCTCTCACTGTCCTCTCATTGTATAGAATCCATACAGCATGTGCTCTGATATGTATTGCTTACTGTATGGTTTTTTTGTACTCTGGTACTTTGCTTATTTTGGAATGATTGAATGCCTCAGTCACTGTGGTTCATCCTAAGACCCAAGTTATTCATTGTTACCTTACAGTACCTTCTCATTGCCACATTTTTGTAAATGGAAATTTTTGTCTTTAGTTGGGTAACCACAACATGGATAAAAACAGAGTCAAGCCATCAGGTATTTCATAACATTATTATTTTGAGTAAAGTCTGGCCAAATGGCTCCATTGCTTCCAGACGGACCCTTGTTATTTACATTAGACAACCACATAGACTTGGATGTCCTCCAGATCAGCAAACCAGCAGGTAATTCACCTCTTGATTGGCAGGAGGACATAGCAGGTTAATAGATGACAGGAATCTAACACATTATGACCCCAGCCAAGGAGACTGCTACTGAAGCCCTGGCCCATCTCTCTGGTCAAGAGCCAACACTGGACTGTTGTATTCCGTGTCACAGCCAGATCACAGGATAAAATATTATAACTTTCAAGGAATCAGAGAACATTAAAAACAGATTTTATGGAGGAAATGTCTCCAACCTATAATGAATTGAGGCTGGCAGAATGAGTATTCATTGAGGCAAATGTCTCCATATTGGAAAAATAAATGGATGCTAATGCAATAAAAAAGGACTTGATAAAGAAAAAACGGAATCAACCGCAAGCTGAATTAAATGGGGAGGTGAATCAAAGCAATAAATTGAGGTACATGGACATGTACCATATACAATTAAATATAAAGAGAATGACTTCCACCTGCACTTGAGAGTAAACAACCAACATTAGCATAAAGCCTTGGAATAATGAGAAACGAGAAGGAGAAACTCACCATAATTCTGTTTCATTTGTTGTTGTTGTTGACTGTGGTTGTTTAGGGGAAAACCAAACTGTAGACCTTACAGTGAAATGCTTACTTACGAGCCCCTAACCGACAGTGCAGTTTCAGATCAGAATAAGAGATAAAAGTAACAAGTAATTAAAAAGCAGCAGTAAAAAATAACAATATATACAGGGGGGTGCCGGTACAGAGTCAAAGTGTGGGGGCACCGGTTAGTTGAAGTAGTATGTACATGTAGGTAGAGTTAATTAAAGTGACTATGCATATAGTGGCAGTGGTGTGGAGGGGGGTATGGGTAGCCATTTGACTAGATGTTCAGGAGTCTTATGGTTTGGGGGTGGAAGCTGTTCAGAAGCATCTAGGACCTAGACTTGGCGCTCCGGTACCGCTTGCCGTGTGGTAGCAGAGAGAACAGTCTATGACTAGGGTGGCTGGAGTCTTTGACAATTTTTAGGGCCTTCCTCTGACACCGCCTGGTATAGAGGTCCTGGATGGCAGGAAGCTTGGCCCCAGTGATGTACTGGGCCGTTCGCACTACCCTCTGTAGTGCCTTGCAGTCCGAGGCAGAGCAGTTGACATACCAAGCAGGGATGCAACCAGTCAGGATGCTCTCGATGGCGCAGGTGTAGAACCTTTTGAGGATTTTGAGGACCCATGCCAAATCTTTTCAGTTTCGTGATGGGGAATAGGTTTGGTTGTGCCCGCTTGTTAGTTTTTTGGTCATGTGGACACCAAGGAACTTGAAACTCTCAACCTGCTCCACTGCAGCCCTGTCGATGAGAATGGGGGCATGCTCGATCCTCTTTTTCCTGTAGTCCACAATCATCTCCTTTGTATTGATCATGTTGAGGGAGAGGTTGTTGTCCTGGCACCACACGGCCAGGTCTCTGACCTCCTCCCTATAGGCTGTCTCGTCGTTGTCAGTGGTCAGGCTGTTGTGTCATCGGCAAATTTAATGATGGTGTTGGAGTTGTGCCTGGCCATGTAGTCATGAGTGAACACAGAGTACAGGAGGCGCTGAGCACGCACTCCTGAGGGGCCCCTGTGTTGAGGATCAGCGTGGTGGGTGTGTTGTTACCTACCCTTACCACCTGGGGGGCGGCCCGTCAGGAAGTCCAGGATCCAGTTGCAGAGGGAGGTGTTTAGTCCCAGGGTCCTTAGCTTATTGATGAGCTTTGAGGGCACTATGGTGTTGAACGCTCAGCTGTAGTTAATGAATATCATTCTCACATAAGGGTTTATTTTGTCCAGGTGGGAAAGGGAAGTGTGGAGTGCAACAGAGACAACATCATCTGTGGATCTGTTGGGGCGGTATGCAAATTGGAGTGGGTCTAGGGTTTCTGGGATGATGGTGTTGATGTGAGCCATGACCAGCCTTTCAAAGCACTTCATGGTTACAGATGTGAGTGCTACGGTTGGTAGTCATTTAGGCAGGTTACCTTAGTGTTCTTGGGTACAAGCACTATGGTGGTCTGCTTGAAACATGTTGGTATTACAGACTCGGACAGGGAGAGGTTGAAAATGTCAGTGAAGACACTTGGTCAGTGCATGTTCGCAGTACACATCCTGGTAATCCGTCTGGCCCTGCGGCCTTGTGAATGTTGAACTGTCTAAAGGTCTTACTCACATCGGCTGCGGAGAGCGTGATCACACAGTCTTCCGGTACAGCTGGTGCACTCATGCCTGTTTCAGTGTTATTTGCCTCGAAGCGAACATAGAAGTAGTTTAGCTCGTCCGGTATGCTCCTGTCACTGGGCAGCTCTCGGCTGTGCTTCCCTTTGTAGTCTGTAATGGTTTGCAGGCCCTGCCACATCCGACGAGCGTCAGAGCTGGTGTAGTGCGACTCGATCTTAGTCCTGTATTGACGCTTTGCCGGTTTGACGGTTCATCGGAGGGTATAGCAGGATTAGTTATGCTGCCTGTAATCCATGGCTTCTGGTTGGGGTATGTATGTACGGTCACTAAGGGGACGACATCATCGATGCACTTATTGATGAAGCCAATGACCAATGTGGTGTACTCCTCAATGCCATAGCAAAACAGTCCTGTAGCTTAGCATCTGCTTCATCTGACCACTTTGTTATTGATCTAGTCACTGGTGCTTCCTGCTTTAATTTTTGCTTGTAAGCAGGAATCAGGAGGATGGAATTATGGTCAGATTTGCCAAATGGAGGGCGAGGGAGAGCTTTGTATGCATCTCTGTGTGGAGTATAGGTGGTCCAGAGTTCTTTTCCCTCTGGTTACCCATTTAACATGCTGATAGAAATTTGGTAAAACTGATTTAAGTTTCCCTGCATTAAAGTCCCTGGTTACTAGTAGCACCGCCTCTGGGTGAGCGTTGTCTTGTTTTCCTACGGCGGAATACAGCTCATTCAATGCTATCTTAGTGCCAGCCTCTTACTGTGGTGGTATGTAAACAGCTACAAAGAATATACTGTAGATGAAAACTCTCTCAGTAGGTAATGTGGTCTGCAGCTTATCATGAGAAACTCTACCTCAGGCGAGCAATAGCTCGAGACTTCCTTAGATATCGTGCACCAGCTGTTGTTTACAAAAATACATAGACCACCGCCCCTTGTCTTACCAGACGTCGCTGTTCTATCCTGCCGGTAAATCGTATAACCAGCCAGCTATATGTTGATATTGTCATCGTTCAGCCACGACTCCGTGAAGCATAAGATGTTACCGTTTTTAATGTCCCGTTGGTAGTTTAATCTTCCCAATAACTCATCCATTTTATTGTCCAAGGATTGCATGTTTGCTAGCAGAATTGAGTGGAGTCGGGGTTTATTCAATCGCCTCCGACTCCTCAGAAGGCAGCTCGCCCTCAGGCCTCTCTTTCTTCTCCTCCTCTTCACGCAGATCACTGGGGTCGGGGCCTGTTCCCGAGGGAGCCGTATATCCTCCACCTCGGGTTTGTCAGGGTCATGAAGGAAGAAAAAGGATTCTGCTAGTCCATGGTGAGTAATCGCAGTCCTGATGTCTAGAAGTTCCTTTCGGCCATAAGAGCCGGTAGCAGCAGCATTATGTACAAAAATAGTAAAAAAATAAGTTACAAACAACGCAAATAAACAAAAAAACACAATCGGTTGGGAGCCCGTAAAACGTCTGCGCCATCTTACACATGCTTTGTATGGTTAGTTGATTATCTCTGGCATACATCATTAGTGGTCAGTCCAGATCAGTCCAGATCCACAGCTATCACTCACATACAGTGCATTCGGAAACTATTCAGACCCCTTGACTTTTTCTACACACAATACCCCATAACGACAAAGCAAAAACAGGTTTTTATACATTTTTGCAAATTTATAAAAAACAAAAACTGAAATATCATATTTACATAAGTATTTTTATTTATTTATTTATTTCACCTTTATTTAACTAGGTAGGCAAATTGAGAACACGTTCTCATTTACAATTGCGACCTGGCCAAGATAAAGCAAAGCAGTTCGACACATACAACAACACATAGTTACACATGGAGTAGAACAAACATACAGTCAATAATACAGTGAAAAATAAGTCTATATACAATGTGAGCAAGTGAGGTGAGATAAGGGAGGTGAAGGCAAATAAAATATATAAATAAATAAAAATATAAAAAAGGCCATGGTGGTGAAGTAAATACAATATAGCAAGTAAAAAAACACTGGAATGGTTGGTTTGCAGTGGAAGAAGGTGCAAAGTAGAGATAGAAATAATGGGGTGCAAAGGAGCAAAATAAATAAATACAGTAGGTAAAGAGGTAGTTGTTTGGGCTAGATTATAGATGGGCTATGTACAGGTGCAGTAATCTATGAGCTGCTCTGACAGCTGGTGCTTAAAGCTAGTGAGGGAGATAAGTGTTTCCAGTTTCAGAGATTTTTGTAGTTCGTTCCAGTCATTGGCAGCAGAGAACTGGAAGGAGAGGCGGCCAAAGGAAGAATTGGTTTTGGGGGTGACCAGAGAGATATACCTGCTGGAGCGCGTGCTACGGGTGGGCGTTGCTATGGTGACCAGCGAGCTGAGATAAGGGGGGACTTTACCTAGCAGGGTCTTGTAGATGACCTGGAGCCAGTGGGTTTGGCGACGAGTGTGAAGCATAAGTATTCAGACCCTTTATTCAGTTCTTTGTTGTTTTTGTGCTCTTTCCCCTCTTCTCTCCCCTTGAGACGAAGATGATGAGCCAGCCGCACCAACGTAAGTATGATAAATATTCTGTACTCTCGAGACTACAATAAAAAATATATACATACAGTACATTCGGAAAGTATTCAGACCCCTTGACTTTTTCCACATTACAGCCTTATTCTAAAATTGATCTACATACAATACCCCATAATGACAAAGCAAAAACAGGTTTTATACATTTTTGCAAATGTATAAAAAGAAAACTGAAATATCACATAGGCATTCAGACTCAGTACAATGTAGAAGCACCTTTGGCAGCGATAACAGCCTCAAGACTTCTTGGGTATGACGCGACAAGCTTGGCACACCTGTATTTGGGGAGTTTCTCTTCATTCTATGCAGATCCTTTCAACTCTGTCAGGTTGGATGGAAAGTGTCGCTGCACAGCTATTTTGAGGTCTCTCCAGAGATGTTCGATTGGGTTCAAGTCCGGGCTCTGGCTAGTCCACTCAAGGACCTTCAGAGACTTGTCACAAAGCCACTCCTGCATTGTCTTGGCTGTGTGCTTAGGGTCATTGTCCTGGTTGTAGGTGAACTTTTGCCCACGTCTCTGGTCCTGAGCGCTCTGGAGCAGGTTTTGATCAAGGATCTCTCTATACTTTGCGCCGTTCATCTTTCCCTCAATCCTGACTAGTTCCCAGTCCCTGCCGTCACATCCCTGACCAAGGTCCTTCTTCCCCATATTGCTCAGTTTGGCCGGGCGGCCAGCTCCAGGAAGAGTTTTGGTGATTCCAAACTTCTTCTATTCAAAGATGATGGAGGCCACTGTGTTCTTGGGGATTTTTAATGCTGCAGAAATGTTTTGGTACTCTTCCCCAGATCTGTGCGTCGACACAATCCTGTCTCAGAGCTCTACGGGCAATTCCTTCAACCTCATGGTTTTTGCTCTGACATGCGCTGTCAACTGTGGGACCTTATATAGACAGGTGTGTGCCTTTCCAAATCATGTACAGTCAATTGAATTTACCACAGGTGGACTCCAATCAAGTTGTAGAAAAATCTCATGGATGATCAATGGAAACAGGATGCACCTGAGCTCAATTCCGAGTCTCATTGCAAAGGGTCTGAATACTTATGTAATTAAGGTATCTGTTTTGAAGTTTTTAGACATTTGCTAACATTTCTAAAAACCTGTTTTCGCTTTGTCATTATGGGGTATTGTGTGTAAATTTATGAGGAAAAACATTTATTTAATCAATATGCCTGCGGTCTCCCCCTTACTGTGGCTTACAGAGGGCCTCACCTCTCCAATCACACCTCCCTGGGGAAGGGTAACATGGACACCAAATTGAATCCCAAAGATGATGAAACACTGTCCAGATGATGTCAGGGATAGACTCCTACTAACCACACTCCCTTGTTAACTGTAAACAAGTGGGTAAAAAGATACTGTTGCATCATGGACAGCTGCTGTGGGTCAGTCATGGGGGAATATTACAATCTGTGTTTCAGTTCAATTAAGGTTTGTGTTACTCCAGATTCTTGGTCCAGTGGTCCAGAGTTCCTATGGGGATATAGAAAGACCCAGACCCATCTGTTTGTAAGATAACACTGGGATAATGACTTTGACCTGTTCACCCAACTTCATCGTAAGTTCTCTGTCAGTGATTGAAATGACAAAACTGGTATAGTGCTACCTAGAAGTTGGGTGCTGTGATTAAAATGAGCTGAAGAAAATGATAGGAGATCCTCTATTATTCTGTGCTACAGTAAAATATAAAATGAAAGAAATCTTGATAATTCAAATATATTTTTACAGTTCAAAATATTTTCATAGATCCCCATGAAACGGATTCAGAGCTGACTCCAGTTGCAGTTGTCTCATACTGTTCTACACAACTCTTTGTTCTCTCTCCATCACAGGAACATGAATATTGGTGGGTGAGAAATTGCAAATACAACCAAAAAGCAATTAAGGGATAGCAGCACTTCATAAAACCCAATCTTGATCTTCGTAAGCAATATTCCTTTGCCAAGCACACCAACGATTCGCCAAGCCTTGGTTTTGTGTTTTAAAGCTTTCTGTCAAGGTTCACCCAAACACACTGAGGAGGCCAGATTCCTCCCACATTATAATGACTCCTATTCCTCTCAGTTGTGGATGCGGTGTCAGTGATGAAATGTAGCTCTGTGGTAGTAGATAAAGTGAAGCGGTGCATATCGTTTATTCAGGCAACGTCGGTTCTCCAGACCACCTGCTAACACCTCAGTAATAGTATACATACATTCCTGGAGTGTATGAGTCATAGTATATGTTTTCCTCCAGATGTGTCTTATCTGTTTGGCATCCGCCCTGTCCCCCCCAGACAGATGTTTCCACTGGGACCCCATGGCCCCCGGGTTACCCCTTCACTCTCCAGGCCAGTGGGTCAGGACCTTGCAAGGTCATTTCCATGTCCAGCATTGATAAGCATTTATTCGATTTGCAGAGCCCTGACCCCCATGCACTACGAGCCCCAGGAAGGAGCTTCCTGGGTTCGATGAGGTCAACAACCACAACAGTCACATATATACAGCACGGACCAAATGAGAAAATGTTGTTTCTCCCAAGCATCCCAGATGTGTCCAACTATGCCGTTATCCAACCCTATAGGGATGTCCTACATCTATAATTACCTATAATTTAGACCAGGGATGAGCAACTCCAGTCCCTTGTGGGCCTGATTGGTGTCCCACTTTTACCCCAGCCACGGCTAACCTGAGTCAAATAATCAACTAATGTGTTTGTTAGGGGAGGGGGAAAAGTGTGACATCACTCTGGCCCCAGGTTTTGAACTCCATCACACATCATTAGCAACATGCCCTGTGAAGGCCTTCCTCCTGATATCTCTCTCGTTTTCTCCGTTCTTTCATCTTTACACTGTCTAGATAAACTAAGTTAAAGAACTGCAAAACTTGTGATGTTATGGGTAGGCCAATAGCCTGTAATTTCTTCTTTCATCAAAACAGTGTGTTCGTCCTCAGACAGCTGAGGTTAAGCAATGAAGAGCTGTGTCTGCCTTCGTCCCATTCAGCTGTATATGCATGGACAGCCAGAGAGTGACAACAGTAGTAAAGCACATATTCAACTCAATAGCATACCGGAAATGTCAGTAAAGTAGGTATTCCAAGCAGGAATTATTAAAACAATGCCCTGAGCTGAATATCCCTTAAACCTGTACAATGATATTAAGATAGAGGACCCAGCATCCTAGTAAGTCTGAAGCAACAACAGTTGAGTGAGGGTCGGCGGGTCAGTGCAAACAAAATGTGAATTTAGCGTATTTAACAGTGCAGGTGATGAGAAGACAAGATTCAGAGTTGTATTTACATAATAGGTCTATACACATTATTATTTTTTTTTGTATTTTTTTTGTGTGAAAATAATTCACTTGCAAAAATGATAAACAGTTGGCCAATAGCAAGATGTACAGGGGGAAAAAATGCAAAATGCCTCTTTAAATGACGAAGTATCAATAAACTCACGCATCTGAATATATGGCAGAGCTATTATATTATATCTGCTAAATTGTAATTACTCGATTTATTGCCTACCTCATGCCTTTTGCACACATTGTATATAGATTCTCTTTTTTTCTACCATGTTATTGACTTGTTTATTGTTTACTCCATGTGTAACTCTGTGTTGTTGTCTGTTCACACTGCTATGCTTTATCTTGGCCAGGTCGCAGTTGCAAATGAGAACTTGTTCTCAACTAGCCTACCTGGTTAAATAAAGGTGAAAATAAAAATAAAAAAATAAAAATATTAACAGCATGTTATCTAGACAAACAGCTCTTCATGAATGAGGAGAACGGGCATCTTAAAAAAGAACTGGCCTACCTGCCATAAGCCATAAACCAACAAGATCTCATGCACGATTTGACTGCAGTATTCAACATTTGTCCATAAACGTTGAGTTTTGATGGTTAAGTTTAGGCATTATTCCGAATGGTTAAGGTAAGGGTTAAGGTTTGGCTTAAGGTTAGGGTTAAAACAAAAAAACTAAAACTAGAACCTAGCACTGGGATTGAACTTGTGATCCTCGGAGCTGGAGCTCGAGGCTTACTCCCATCCTCGATCCACAATGCCCTAGCAAGCTGTGAGCCTACTTGATGGTAGTAGCGCTCACCGTTGCCCCTAGTGGCCTGTATTGAAGGCATCTCAAAACGTTCTGGGGATCTGGACGAATGTTGAATACCGCATTGGATCTGGTGGTGACCTGGCTGCATTAAGACCTCAACAGATAGACTATAATTCGCATTAACAGTGATATAGTACTATTGCTCAATTCACACAACAATGGCCAATACTTTTACATTTTTAACACACACGCTTATGAAAACAAAGACATATGCATAAACATGAGCATTTCCAAGAGAATCTGAAAACACCCCTAAACGAGAGAAACCAACAAAAAGGAATGCAACCTATGGATAAACGATAATTGGATCTGTGCTTCGCTAGCCTGGGTACTAGTCTTTTTAGCTAACATTCCTTGCAGCCAACTCCGTAGTACAAGTAATGGAATATTTGCTAAAAAGTCTGGTACCCAGACTGGTGCTTGGCAAGGAACAACATTTAAAGTTGAGTTGGCCTAAAACAGTTTGGCATTTCAACAAAAGACTCTGGCGTTTGTTGTTTTTTGATACCACGCACAATGTTTTAGCATGACTAGCAGCGTGAACTAACTTTAGAAAACAATGAGATCCTCTGGAGAGAAAATGAAGGGAAATAGGCTATCCCACATATAGCTAGAGGCACAACTGATCAGTTTACTACTGTAGCATCTCGCAGTTAACAACAATGAGATATTTTATTCAACATAAAATTTGATCTATTAATGAAACATTCGTTGGAGAAAAAAATGCTGCGTAAGTGATTAGTGTTCAACGTCCTTCTTATGGATGACTGCATTGATAATGAACATTTTCTCATTGACAAGGTCAATGTCCTTGAAATGCATGTGCTGAATCAGGAACCGTCATTAGGCTATCCCAAATGAGTTTAATGATTCTTAATGAATCTCTCTCCTTGGCCTGTCAGCCTGATGTGGCTTAGGTATGCGAGGGTGAGGCACGAGAGACCGCCGGGCTGCTTTGCTCCATTCCACCTGTAAGAGTTTCAGCTTCCTCTACTCTTTTTCTCCCTTTTACCATTATAAATCAAAGACCCTAAGGGTGTCATTGACATAACTATAATTTGCTAGAGAATAAAGCCCCATACAATATTTTACAATTAGTTACATGTTTAAGTCCAGCGGACTTCCAGAATTCACCTTCACTGCATTTGATGGCTGCATGGGACCTCAGCTCTCTCCTTAGATGACCATGGTCCATGTACATTGTGTAAGACAGGCTCCGGCCCCCAAGGAGGCTACCTCCTCTAAATCAGGTTGCCTGATGACAGAGGATCCGGGATGGGCTGCTCCCATCGATCCCAGCGGGATTTGTGGGCTGTGCTTCAAGGCAGGTGCAGTTATATGTCTATAGGCTGAGGCTGAGCGGTAAAGAAGGGCCCTGCGGAGCACCAGTCATCAGGTTATGGAGAGTTCCGTCCCCCATGCAGGTGTCCCCCAGGCCCGCTCAGCCCCACCATCCATCCAACTCTCCCTGGGTGAAATACAGGCCACCTGCCTGTCTATCAACAAAGACCATGGTTTCCATGTGGTTGATGCCATTCCGTTTCCTCCGTTCCGGACATTATTATGAGCCGTCCTCCCCTCAGCAGCTTCCTGTGAGTGATGTAGTGTTAATGAGTGTGGCAGTAGAAATACACACTAATGCATTTCAAATGTTTTTTTTTACTGTAGTGAGACCATGTTCATCACATCAGACAGACATTGATGAGAGCAGGTGATCTCAACACACAAACAGACACATTGTAAGAATGCATCCACTGATCCCAGCAACATTACAACACCCAGGAAAGCTATGAAATGGTCGGCCCTCTGCAGGCAATGGACGAGGGGCAATCAATACCTTCACATGAAGCTGAGACGCTCCACTATAGGAACCAAGCACTTCAGGTAATGAACTGCCTGGTTGCAGGGTGGGACTGCAGCGGCGCAACACGGCAGTGCTACAGCAGCAATTCTTTGATTAGTCATACTGACAAATACTGACAAATCACTTGTCCTCACTGTCCCTCCATCCACACATTCCACCACCCTCTTCCCCAACCTTACTTTCCTCTGAGTCTATGTCGTTCTGCCCCTATACAAAGGCAGTTAACACACTGTTCCTAGTCCGTCATTGAAAATAAGAATTTGTTCTTAACTGACTTGCCTAGTTAAATAAAGGTATAAAAAAATAAAAAAATAAAAAATTGTTGAGTGACTAGACTGTACAAGTCACCAGCCAGTTTATTATATACAGCACGTCCACCCTCCTGGACTTTTCACGCACTACAGTGTCTAGGGATTACCGAGAATGGTGCAACAAACAAAAAACATCCAGTCAGCGGCAGTTCTGAGGGCGAAAACAGCTCTTTGATGAGAGAGGTTGAAGGAGAATGGCAAGAATCATACAAGCTAACAGGTGGGCCACAAACAGACAAATAACAGCGCAGTACAACGGTGGTGTTCAGAACGGCATCTCGGAACGCACAACTCGTCCATCCTTGTCATCGTCCTTGTCAACTCGTCCATCCTTGTCATCGTCCTTGTCAACTCGTCCATCCTTGTCATCGTCCTTGTCAACTCGTCCATCCTTGTCATCGTCCTTGTCAACTCGTCCATCCTTGTCATCGTCCTTGTCAACTCGTCCATCCTTGTCATCGTCCTTGTCAACTCGTCCATCCTTGTCATACCTGTGGAACGTTTCCGACACCTTGTAGAATGCCCCGAAGAATTCAGACTGCTAAGGTGGCAAAGGTGGGTCTGACCCGGTACTAGATGGGTGTACCTAATAAACTGGGTGGCTGGGTGACTGACTGACAATGAGAATCTGTTCAACTGATTGACTCACACTATAGGAGAGCTTCCAGTAGGTGTGTGCTTTTAGCTGGGCTCTTCTGAGGTTTTGCATTCTCCTTTAGTGCCTTGACAAACTAGCATGCTGGCTGTTCTCCAGCATGGGCTTGATTAAAAGAGTGTAAGGATGAGAGCCACTGATAACCCAGAGTGCTGGGTTATCAGTGGCTAGCCATCTATATATTTACCATCCAAACAGTTTAGGGAGCTGGGCCACAGTGGTCTAAATAATGAATCAGAGACACATAGATCTACATTATAAATGTAGACTGAGAGAGGGGGGGAGAAAGATAGAGAAGGGGGGAGAGAGGGAGAGGGAAAGAGGGAGAGAGAGTGAGAGAGAGAGTGGTGGGGGGGAGAGAGAGAGAGATTTTAGCTTGGTTAGAGAGAGATCCTATAATCAGCAGTATATCTCATTAACTCCATGCCTGTTCTTTGTCAAAAGGCAAATCTGATCAGGAAATGTTGTTTTTCATTTGAGGTTTTACTGAAACATAAGATATGTGATTAGGAGCTGTATAATTTGAGGTAGTGCTGGATGTAAACACATTCAGCGTGTGTTTTCCTTCCATTTGTGCTTTGAAGTGTTTTACACAAATATTACATACATCTACATTCATTCTTCAGCTGGGATATGTTTTTGTTATGGGCTGTGATGTTTTCATTCTGCTTTGTGTCAAAGCATTAGCGCACAATGGCACCTGCAATGGTCAAAGCTTTCCTTTTGTGGTCAGGCAATTATTCACAAGCACTCAAGCGTTTAAAATATTGGGGCAGTTTGATAAGGACCTGTTATGTAATTCAGAAAGAGCAGAAAATATTTCTCCCAAGGGCCTTGTTACTATGGTGTGAAAAACAGAGTACCAAGCAGTCTTGCTTAGCTATAATTCACCCAGAGAAAGCACGCCTCTAAATGTCCATAAAATCCTACCCACTGGGCACAGACGTCTATTCCACATTGGTTCAACGTAATTTCATTGAAATTATGTGGAAACAGCGTTGATTCAACCAGTGTGCTCAGTGGGTACCATTTAGTTTGTCAGAAATATAATCAATCAGCAGGAATATGTGTTATGCATGACTACACCCTCTGACAGTGATGTATTCCAACCAGCTGACTCTTGTACCTTTCCACAAGTTGAAATCAATCACATATAATGAACATCATAGAGGATTACTTTCACAAAATGTTGGACATCACAGTAAGATATCCAGGCAAAAGGTTAACACAGAAACAGAAAGTATGGGAAGGAGAGAGACTGAATCAGGCCTCTAATGTAAAGGAGAATTCCTGACTGGACACCATTCAGATCTTGAGATAAAACAGGCTGTGGTCTTCCAGAAGCTTATTGAAATTAGACCCAGGAAATACGAACATAGCAAATCAGATTGAACACATTCTCTTGGCCCTGGAGTAGTGGGATATTGAGTGAGAGAAGCACTGTCACACAGCTACTACCAAGGTGTGTGCTGTCAGATTGCTTGTTTGACTTGAGTTTTGTTGTATATCTCTAAATACAAAAAGAAACAACATGGTTATTAGTGAGAGGAAGAACGTGCCCAGTGTTACTGGAAATGAGGGCAGTAGACTTCCCTGTCACAGGGAGAGGGGGAAGAGGGGAGAGAGAGATAGAGTGGTGTACAGCCTGGATTGATGACTTTGATTAGGGATGGGTACCTTGGCTCTAACCCAGATGGTTTTTATCCCTCCCTGTTGAAATATTGCTGAGAGAGAATATTTCTCTAAATTAACATCAGTCTAAAAAGCTAAAATCTTTAAGTGAAACAATAACAAAGTGTCTTCCCCGCCCCTTGTTTTTCGATATTAAAAAAAAGCGATGGGGCTTGAGAAATCTAACCACTCTCAATTGCGTAGATAGCTATGGATGCTAAGGACTGAGAGCTATGGAAGCCAATGACTGACCATCCATATCAAATTGATAGTTTTAACCATGTTTTGAGGCTATACAGTGTTTGTTTACAAAACAATTGTATATTTTGGGTTCTGATGGGGTATAACAGTTCAGGAGTCATTTCTAAGTTATATTCTTCAATGATCCATGGGTATTTATTATTAATTTAGGCCCAAAATTGGATGTAGCCACTAAGGATTCCAGCTTTAACATAATTAACTATGGATCCGTTTGTAAAATGAATTGGCTCGTTTTGGGGGAGACCTATTTGGCAGCACATAACGCCTTCACACAATGCTGAAGTGTACCTATCGGTAAACAGTGCTCTCCTTTTTTATCTTACCCACCTAAATGCTCAAACGTCTTATATACGACAGTATATTCTGATAAACCAGGGACATACAGTGCGGAAAGTATTCAGACCCATTGACTTTTTCAACATTTTGTTAGGTTACAGCCTTATTCTAAAATGTATTACATAGTTCTTGTCCCTCATCAATCTACACACGGGCTCTGGCTGGGCCACTGAAGGACATTCAGAGACTTGTCCCGAAGCCATTCCTTTGATGTCTTGGCTGTGTGCTTAGGGTTGTTGTCCTGTTGGAAGTTGAACCTTTGCCCCAGTCTGAGGTCCTGAGCACTCTGGAACAGGTTTTCATCAAGGATCTCTCTGTACTTTGCTCCGTTCATCTTTGCCTCGATCCTGACTAGTCCCCCAGTCCCTGCCACTGAAAAACATCCCCACAGCATGATGCTGCCACCACCATACTTCACCATAGGGATGGTGCCAGGTTTACTCCAAACGTGACGCTTGGTATTCAGGCTAAAGAGTACAATCTTGGTTTCATCAGACCAGAGTATCTTGTTTCTTATGGTCTGATAGTCTTTAGATGACTTTTGGCAAACTCCAAGTGAACTGTCATGTGCCTTTTACTGAGGAGTGGCTTCCGTCTGCCCACTACCAAAAAGGCCTGATTGGTGGAATGCTGAAGAGATGGTTGTCCATCTGGAAGGTTCTCCCATCTCCACAGAGGAACTCTAGAGCTCTGTCAGAGTGACCATTGGATTCTTAGTCACCTCCCTGACCAAGGTCCTTCTCCCCCAATTGCTCAGTTTGGCCGGTCGTGACGTGACTATCGTTTAATATGGTGACTGGTTATCCATCGAATGATTACATACCACGTTTAATTATTACTTGATTAAATGAATCATGTAACAATTAATTAGTTAGTAATCTGGGGCACCACGGAAAAAGTTTGTTTCATGAATTACCATTTCCCAAATTAACTCAAGAATATCGCAGAATATTTCGTAATACTACCCATCATCAATCAATCAATTATTAATTATCTGTCTCATTCTGAATGTCGTAATATCTTATAAATCTGCACGAACCCTAGACTACGTGATGAATCAGCTTACACTAATTAAATTAATTAATTAATTAATTATTAAGTAATGAAATAATCACACAGAAATACATACACACACACATAATAGTATTGAATACTAACATAATGTAATGAAAGGACCCTAGTGGACTAACCTGATGGCTTGGTAGACAATGGAAAGGGGTGGGGATAGATAAAGAGCGGGAAATACAGAGTGGACCCATGTAAACTACAATTCAAAAGTTTGGGGTCACTTAGAAATGTACTTGTTTTTGAAAGAAAATCAAATTTTTATCCATTAAAATAACATAAATTAATCAGAAATGCATTGTAGACATTGTTAATGTTGTAAATGACTATTGTACCTGGAAACGGCAGATTGTTTTATGGAATACATATGCGTACAGAGGCCAATTATCAGCAACCATCACTCCTGTGTTCCAATGGCATGTTGTTAGCTAATCCAAGTTTATAATTTTAAAAGGCTAATCGATCATTAGAAAATCCTTTTGCAATTACAGTTGAAGTCGGAAGTTTACATACACCTTAGCCAAATACATTTAGACTCAGTTTTTCACAATTCCTGACATTTAATCAGAGTAAAAATTCCCATTTTAGGTCAGTTAGGATCACCACTTTATTTTAAGAATGTGAAATGTCAGAATAATAGTAGAGAGAATGATTTCTTTCAGCTTTTATTTCTTTCATCACATTCCCAGTGGGTCAGAAGTTTACATACACTCAATTAGTATTTGGTAGCATTGCCTTGAAATTGTTTAACTTGGGTCAAACGTTTTGTGTAGCCTATCACAAGCTTCCCACAATAAGTTGGGTGAATTTTGACCCATTCCTCCTGACAGAGCTGGTGTAACTGAGTCAGGTTTGTAGGCCTCCTTGCTCGCACACACTTTTTCAGTTCTGCCCACACATTTTCTATAGGATTGTGGTCAGGGCTTTGTGATGGCCACTCCAATACATTGACTTTGTTGTCCTTAAATATTCACTTACCTTTGATAATCTTCATCAGAATGCACTCCCAGGAATCCCAGTTCCACAATAAATGTTTGATTTGTTCGATAACGTCCATCATTTATGTACAAATACCTCCTTTTTGTTTGCGCGTTTAGCCCAGTAATCCAAATGCTCAATGTGCGATCGCTTAGTCCAGACGAAAAGTAAAAAATGTCATATTACAGTTCGTAGAAACATGTCTAACGAAGTATAGAATCAATCTTTAGGTTGTTTTTATCATAAATCTTCAATAATGTTCCAACCGGAGAATTCCTTTGTCTTCAGAAATGCAATGGAACTCAAGCTAACTCTCACGTGAACGCGCATGGTCAGCTCATGGCACTCTGGGAGAGACCTTACTCGATCCCCTCTCATTCGCCCCCACTTCAGTAGAAGCATCAAACAAGGTTCCAAAGACTGTTGACATCTAGTAGAAGCCTTAGGAAGTGCAATTTGACCACATAGACACTGTATATTCGATAGGCAAAGAGTTGAAAAACTACAGACCTCAGATTTCCCACTTCCTGGTTGGATTTTTCTCAGGTTTTCGCCTGCCATATGAGTTCTGTTATACTCACAGACATCATTCAAACAGTTTTAGAAACATCAGAGTGTTTTCTATCCATATCTACTCTGGGCATGCTTTTCATCCAAACGTGGGACCTTTTATAGACAGGTGTGTGCCTTTCAAATCATGTCCAATCAATTGAATTTACCACAGGTGGACAGCAATCAAATTGTAGAAACATCTCAAAGATGATCAATGGAAACAGGATGGATCTGAACTCAATTTTGAGTCTCATAGGAAAATGGCCTGAATCCTTATGTAAATAAGGTATTTCAGTTTTTGTTTTTAATACATTTGCAAAAATTTCTTCAAATCTGTTTTCACTTTGTCATTATGCGATATTGTGTGTAGATTGCTGAGTATTTAAAAAAAACAATTTTAGAATAAGGCTGTAACGTAACAACATTTTCGAATCGATGGGGTCTGAATACTTCCTAAGGCACTGTACAGTACCAGTCAAAGGTTTGGACACACCTACTCATTCAAGGGTTTTTCATTATTTTGACTGTTTTCTACATGATAGAATAATAGTGAATACATCAAAACTATGGAATAACACATTTGGAATCATGTAGTATCCAAAAAAGTGTTAAACAGATCAAAATATATTTGAGATTTGATATTTTTCAAAGTAACCACCCTTTACCTTGATGACAGCTTTGCACACTCTTGGCATTCTCTCAACCAGCTTCACCTGGAATGCTTTTCCAATTCTTGAAGGAGTTCCCACATATGCTGAACACATGTTGGCTGCTTTTCCTTTACTCTGCAGTCCAACTCTTCCCAAACCATCTCAATTGGGTTGAGGTTGGGTGATTTTGGAGGCCATGTCATCTGATGCAACACTCCATCACTCTCCTTCTTGGCAAAATAGCTGCCTGGAGGTGTGTTGGGTCATTCTGCTGTTGAAACAAATGATAGTCCCACTAAGCGCAAACCAGATGGGATGGCGTATCGCTGCAGAATGCTTTGGTAGCCATACTGGTTAAGTGTGCCTTGAATTCTAAATAAATCACTGACAGTGCCACCATCAAAGGACCCCCACATCATCACACCTCCTCCTCCATGCTTCATGGTGGGAACTACACGTACGGAGATCATCCGTTCACCTACTCTCCGTCTCACAAAGACACGGCGGTTGAAACCAAAAATCTCAAATTTGGACTCATCAGACGAAAAAAGAGATTTCCAACGGTCTAACGTCCATTGCGCGTGCTTCTTGGCCCTAGCAAGTATCTTCTTCTTATTTGTGTCCTTTAGTAGTGGTTTCTTTGTAGCAATTCAACCATGAAGGCCTGATACATGCAGTCTCCTCTGCACAGTTGATGTTGAGATTTGTCTGTTAATTGAACATTTATTTGGGCACCAATTTCTGAGGCTGGTAACTCTAATGAACTTATCCTCTGCAGCAGAGGTAACTCTGGGTCTTCCTTTTCTGTAGCTGTAACGATCTTCGTTGGGAGAAAGAGAGGAGGACCAAAGCGCAGCGTGGTAAGTGTTCATGATGAATTTTAATAGAACAAAACTGAACACTGAAAATACCAAACAATAAAGAGAACGAACTAAACCGAAACAGTTCCGTGTGGCACACACAGACACGGAAGACAACCACCCACAAAACACAACAGAAAACAGGCTACCTAAATATGGTTCCC
This sequence comes from Salvelinus fontinalis, assembly GCF_029448725.1. Lineage (NCBI taxonomy): Eukaryota > Metazoa > Chordata > Actinopteri > Salmoniformes > Salmonidae > Salvelinus > Salvelinus fontinalis. The sequence continues at coordinate 17,975,869 of NC_074699.1, forward strand.
AATCAGAGACAATGACTAACATCTGCCTCTGATTGAGAACCATATCAGGCCAAACGAAAAACCCAACATAGATACAAAACATAGATAACCCCCCCAACTCACGCCCTGACCATACTAAAACAAAGAAAATACAAAAGAACTAAGGTCAGAACGTGACAGTAGCGGTCCTCTTGAGAGCCAGTTTCATCATAGCGCTTGATGGTTTTTGCGACTATGCTTGAAGAAACTTTCAAAGTTCTTGAAATGTATTCCGTATTGACTGACCTTCATGTCTTAAAGTATCGAAGGACTGTCATTTCTCTTTGCTTATTTGAACTGTTCTTGCTATAATATGGACTTGGACTTTTACCAAATTTTGCTATCTTCTGTATACTACCCTACCTAGTCATAACACAACTGATTGGCTCAAACCCATTAAGAATGAAAGTTTTAACAATTTTAATTTAAATGCATTCCAGGTGACTACCTCATGAATCTAGTTGAGTGAATGCCAAGAGTGTCATCAAGGCAAAGGGTGGGTACTTTGAAGAATCTGACACTTTTTTGGTTACTACATGATTCCATATGTGTTACTTCATAGTTGTTAGGGTCTTCACTATTATTCTACAATGTAGAAAATAGTAAAAAATTAAGACAAACCCTTGAATGAGTAGGTGTGTCCAAACTTTTGACTGGTACTGTATTTAAAAACATATTTACTGTATATACAAAAAAATATATAGGACAAAGCACACATCTCGACAAGAGAGTCAACACAACACTACATAAAGAGAGACCTAAGACGACAACATAGCATGATAGCAACACATGACAACACAGCATGGTAGCAACACAACATGGTAGCAGCACAAAACAGGGTACAAACATTGTTGGGCACAGACAACAGCACAAAGGGCAAGAAGGTAGAGACAACAATACATCACACAAAGCAGCCACAACTGTCAGTAAGAGTGTCCATGATCGAGTCTTTGAATGAAGGGATTGAGATAAAACTGTCCAGTTTGAGTGTTTGATGCAGCTCGTTCCAGTCACTAGCTGCAGCGGACTGAAAAGACAAGCGACCCAGGGATGTGTGTGGTTTGGGGACCTTTAACAGAATGTGACTGGCAGAACGGGTGTTGTATGGTGAGGATGAGGGCTGCAATAGATATCTCAGACAGGGGGGAATGAGGCCTAAGAGGGTTTTAGCCTGCATCTTTGATATGTGCTGAGAGAAGGACAGTGTACCGTCTAGCCATACCCAAGTGCTTGTATGAGGTGACTACCTCAAGCTCTAAACCCTCAGAGGTAGTAATCACACCTGTGGGGGGAGGAGCATTCTTCTTACCAAACCACCTGACCATTGTTTTGGAGGTGTTCTGAACAAGGTTAAGGGCAGAGAAAGCTTGTTGGACACTAAGAAAGCTTTGTTGTAGAGCGTTTAACACAAAATCCGGGGAGGGGCCAGTTGATAAGACTGTATCATCTGCATATAAATGCATGAGAGAGCTTCCTACTGCTTGAGCTATGTTGTTGATGTAAATTGAGAAGAGCGTGGGGCCTAGGATTGAGCCTTGGGGTACACCATTGTTGACAGGCAGTGGCTGAGAGCAGATGTTCTGACATTATACACTGCACTCTGAGAGAGGTAGTTAGCAAACCCGGCCAAAGACCCCTCAGAGACACCAATACTCCTTAGCCGGTCCACAAGAATGGATTGGTCTACCGTATCAAAACCTTTGGCCAAGTCAATAAAAATAGCAGCACAAAATTGCTTAGAATCAAGGGCAATGGTAACATTAAGGACCTTTAAGGTTGCAGTGACACATCCATAACCTGAGCGGAAACCAGATTGCATACCCGATAGAATACTATAGACATCAAGAAAGTTTTTCCAGCACTTTGATAAACAGGGCAAAATAGAAATAGGTCTATAACAGTTAGGATCAGCTTGATCTCCCCCTTTAAATAAAGGACTAACCGTGGCTGCCTTCCAAGCAATGGGAAACTCCCCAGAGAGGATAGACAGGTTAAAAAGGTCAGAGATAGGCTTGGCAATTATAGGGGCAACAACCTTAAAGAAGAAAGGGTCTAAACCATCTGACCCAGATGTTTTTTGTGGGACAAGTTTAAGGAGCTCCTTTAGCACCTCAGACTCAGTGACCACCTGCAGGGAGAAACTTTGTAGCAGGGCAGGTGAAAAAGAGGGATGAGCATCGGGGCTATTCGCATTAGAAGGGGTGGGAGATGAGGAAACGTTGGACGGGCAAGGAGGCATGGCTGAGTCAAATAGGAATCCTGACTTAATGAAGTGGTGATTAAAGAGCTCAGCCATGTGCTTCTTGTCAGTAACAACCACATCATCAACTTTAAGGAACATGGGCAGCTGTGAGGAGGAGGGTTTATTCTCCAGGTCTTTAACCATTTTCCAGAACTTCTTGGGTTTAGACCCAGAGAGAGAACTGCTCCTTAAATTAACTAACTTTGTCCTTCCGGATAGCCTGAGTGCACTTATTTCTCACTGAGTATGCTTGTGCCGAGACTTTCACCAAATGCAATTCTTGAGGTGGAGTAACTCTGCAAGATCACAGTCGAACCAGGGGCTGAACCTGTTTTTAATTCTCATTTTCTTCATGGAGGCGTGTTTGTTAACAATATCACTGAAGATATCAAAACATTAGGTCCAAGCTTCTTCGACAGAGGGGATCAAGCTGATTCTATACCAATTTACAGAGGCCAAGGGCCTCATTTATGAAGCTGTGCGGAGGATTCACGCATATGGACGTATTCTGATTTACAGTGCGCATGCACGTCCCACCCCGGTTTCACTTTATAAATCACAATCAACTCGAAATTCGGCGCACGTGAGGTAGCGTCTTGTCCCACCCCTTTAATTCCCATAGTTGCCTATAAATAGTCAGTGAAACGCCCCTAATATTAATCCGTAATGACTGCGTGACAACAATGACTGTAAATCCCAACAGAAAAGCTAAAAAAAGAAATTTGGAAGTTCTTGTAGGGGAGGTTAAAGCAAGAACAAAGATATTGTTTGGCGGACATTACAAATGCCAAAAAGGCGTTAGAGTGGCAGCATGAGGCGGACGCTGTGAATGCTGCTGGCTCAGAAGGTCTGACCCTCTCAGACAAAAAAGGGGAAAAAATGGTCCGACATAAAAGTGGAGGCCAAAAGGTCTTGGTAATCGGAACCGGCTCATAAGCCACTCATTATCATTGGCCAGTAAATGTAGCTGGTCTCTGAAAATTCAGAACATCGGACCCTCTCAGAAATTCGCCAAATCTTCCAACAGTGTCAAAGCAGCCATTGTGCGTCATTATGCATAATTGCATGGCTTTTTATACCCACCCATTTGATCGTCAAAGCTACCCAATTGCGTATTCACCTTCAGGTGTGGTAATTACCCTGATTGTAACTGACAATGGCAGGGCCATTATCACATTGACAGTTCTGCGCAACGAACATGTGATAACAATATATGAAACTGTGCACTCGTATCTGCCCGACCGAGGCATCGAAAGCGGCATCAGTTTAAACGTAATTTGTCCTATTGTTCACCTTATTATTTATGAGAATACATTTCACAACATGCAAGTATTGTTTAATAATTACAGATCCAATTAAATATGATTCCCGATTAAACTGTACAACATTTGAGGGGTTCTTTTGCAAAAGCAGATCTCCGTTTGTATTTATCCTAAATCATGTTTTTTTTTGTGTGTACTCCAGGGAACTCTTCATATATAATACGTGAGAGGTAATGTTTTTGATTTATTTTACACAATGGTATCAATTTCAAAGTGTTTCTCGAGTTTCATCCTTGTGCCATCTGAGTCGCAGTTTCTAATTTCTCCAGTTTATGTGCGTACGTATGGATCAAAGTGTCCAAGTTTGCTTAGAAAGTGGCATAAGCCTTCTTTTGTGCCTATGCAACGTTTATAAATGAGACCCCAGGTCATGAACAAAGACTTGCTTATTACAGTTTTTTAGCAAGCTTCTATGACAAATCAGGACAGGACGTTTCACTGAGCAGCCAATAGGAACACAGGCTGTAAAACAGTGATCACTAAGGTCATTAGAGAAAACACCAGACTGGTCCCTATCAGGATTATTTGTGAGGATAACAAAGGAGAGTAGCCTTTTCTGGGTGTTTTTCAGTCATACCTTGTGGGATTGGTAATAATCTGAGAAAGATTTAGGGAGTCCCATTGCTTTAGGACTTAGTCAGGTGGTTTAAGCATATCCCAGTTTAGGTCACCTAGCAGGACAAATTCAGACTTAGTGTAAGGGGCCAGGAGAGAGTTTAGGGTGGGTAGGGTACAGGCTGGTGCTGATGGAGAACGATAACACCCAGCAATAGTCAACAAAGAGCTATTTGAAAGTGTAATGCTTAAAACCAGCTAATCATATTGTTTGGGGACAGACTTGGTGGAGACAACCGAGCACTGAAGGTGATCCTTGGTAAAGATTGCCACTCCCCCACCTTTGGAAGATCTGTCTTGCCGAAAAAGGTTATAACCAGAAAGGTTAACATCAGTATTCAAAACACTCTTCCTTAACCACGTCTCAGTAATGACCAACACATCTAGATTGGAGCTGTAAACCCACACTTTCAATTGATCCATTTTAGGTAATAAGCTTCTAGTGTTAACGTGCAGAAAACCCTGGCTTTTACGAGAGCAGAAATCAGTGAAACAGATATCAGAGCACAAGTTTGAATTGGGGCTAGCAACAGGGTGTACATGCACATTTCCAGATATCATCAACAGTGATACAATCGAGGAAATCTTAAAAGGAAAACAATACCAGAAAGTTAGATGCAATGTGTTTGTTGTTCATTACAATAAGGACTTGCTCTCTCTGTCTGATACAGCTCCTTCATTGGGCATAATAATGAGGCGTTAAGCAGTGGGCAGATAGTAAATCTGCTGGGCTGAAATTGCTCTGCCATTGGACTGACTTGGGACCACTACTGTAAATCTGTCCCATCCAGAAACACAGGGTTGTTTATCACCCAACATATCACTGGACATTGCAAACGTCCTCCCCAAACCTGTGTGACGTTACTGAATCACCCAACTCATTACACATCCGCCATGATAGCTAGAGAAGATGTGTGGCAGGAAACAAACAAGTTTAATTAGTTGTGGTTATCTGGTCAGAGCACTCAGACGTAGAAGCAACTGAACTGAGATGTCAGATTCTGTGTCAGTGTTGGATTAGGGAGTGTGTAGTGTAACTGAAAGAGGAAGGGCTATAGGCTTGTATAGGGAGGGAGAGAGGGAGTGAGAGATAAATAATCACACTCATTCGATCTGATGAGGGGACCTACCCTCTTCTGGTCATCTAATATGGTCAATATGGACACTAATAAAACATTTAAGAAAAGGCTCCAGTATACTTGATTATCATTTAAGTGAGAAATCCTCATGTAGAGTAACTTCGGTTATCATGTGACCTATATTGGTGTTTTGGCAATTTATCCACGAGGCAGGGTTGATATTGGGAAAATAATAATGTATTATTTATTTTTTTAATACTGTAGCATGCATATAGTGGCCTAGATTTAACCCATGTCACTATGGTAACATATGGTAAAATTAATACAGATTTGATAGATTTTATTGTTGGTTAATAAATCAAGAAAACAAATCATTTTTATTGTCATAAATGTTATTGTTTATAGCCGAAGTAGTATCACAGAAACCTGCTTACATCCTATAACAGCTCATATGACTAAATATCAACAATGATGTAAGGATGGAAATAGAAATTAGTCTTTCCAAGATCATTTTGTGTGTGAGAGCGATGCGCAACGAGTGAGGAAGGTGGAACGGTGTATGTTGGGGAAAGGGTCTCGTTTCTATCCCCTCTCACCTGCAAATCTCGATCTGATACAGACCCACTGTTTTCAGTAAACATTTGTTCTAACTAATGCGGGTGTCGTTATTTTTAGAGCCGGACAGGCGCGCGTGTATGGAGCTTTTTAGGATTTGGGAATGCTCGGTAAGCACGTTAGATCCTACTCTTATTAGGCTTCCTGAATGAGGACACGGATGGATATCGTGGCACTGTCAAAATGACACGGACTCTCACTCTCCTCGCTTTCCTTTTCACTTTTATTAAATGTAAGTATTTCATGTATGTGAATTTCGATTGCATTGTCAGTTCAGTTGAAAAACATTCTCTCTACAATGGGTTGTTGTTCTTGCTGATGTTGTTATAATTGTACCTTCAGAAATGTGGTTCACTTTTGTAATTCACCTACAGTGCATGTAATACATTATTTAATTTCATGTTAGCCAAGTTTCCATGAGTACGTTTTTTTTATTATCAGAGAGGAACATAGTTCAACATGAATTGTATCATTTCAACAACCATATGTCTTAAATCAATTAGATACAATACCGTCAAGAGAATAACACAATATTTGTGTTACTCTTTATTAGGTCGCACATAGGAGGACAAGCAGTGAAGCACATTCACAGGCTAGTCAGCCAACCTGGTCTAAAAGCATTTCATATTATTTACTTCAATCAGACACACTCCATTTAGTATGATATGTTATGTTTGGTATGGCATGTATTCATTTGTGGATATCTGTCAACCATTTCACATGATTTGTTATTAATTACAATTCGTATGATGTGTTACGAATTTGCAAAACCTACAATATGTTACGAATTTGCAAATGTACAAAATGTTACGAGTCTTCAAAACATATGATATGTTAAGAATTTCAATTTGTTGTGACTAACGTTAGTTTCGTGGCTAACGATAATATTAGCTAGCTGGCTAACATTACCTAGGCTAGGGGTTAGGGTTAAGGTTACGAGTTAGGTTAAAGGGTTAGGGGAAGGGTTAACAAATATGTTAAATATTTGCAAAGTATCTAAAAGTAGTAATCAGTTGAAAAGTTGGCAATTAACTAAAATGCAAAAGTTGTTAGTTATGAGATTCGAAAATACAACCTTTGGGTTGCTAGATGTTTGCATTATATGCCCACCCACCTTTCATTTTTTGTCTTAAATAACCTTCTGGCTTATGTAACCATACCATACGTAACATCTCATATCGAACATCTCATTCCAAAATCATGGGCATAAATATGGAGTTGGTCCCCCCTTTGCTGCTATAACAGCCTCCACTCTTCTGGGAAGGCTTTCCACTAGGTGTTGGAACATTGCTGCAGGGACTTGCTTCCATTTAATTTTAGTGAGGTCGGGCACTGATGTTGGGCGATTAGGCCTGGCTCACAGTTGGCAGTCCAATTCATCCCAAATGTGTTTGATGGGGTTGAGGTCAGGGCTCTGTGCAGGTCAATCAAGTTCTTCCACACCGATCTCGACAAACAATTTCTGTATGGACCTCGCTTTGTGCAGGGGGGCATTGTCATGCTGAAACAGGAAAGGGCCTTCCCCAAACTGTTTCTACAAAGTTGGAACCACAGAATTGTCTAGCATGTCTAGTATGCTGTAGTGTTAAGATTTCCCTTCACTGGAACTAAGGGGCCTAGCACGAACAATGAAAAACAGCCCCAGAAATGATTATTCCTCCTCCACCAAACTTTAAGGTTGGCACTATGCATTCAAGCAGGTAGCGTTCTCTTGGCATCCGCCAAACCCAGATTTGTCCATCAGACTACCAGATGGTAAAGTGTGATTCATCACTCCAGAGAACGCGTTTCCACTGGTGGCAAGCTTTACACCACTCCAGCCGACGCTTGGCATTGCGCATGGTGATCCTAGGCTTGTGTGTGGCTGCTCAGCCATTGAAACCCATTTTATGAAGTTCCCAGCGAACAGTTCTTGTGCTGATGTTGTTTCCAGAGGCAGTTTGGAACTCGGTAGTGAGTGTTGCAACAGAGGAAAGACGTTCTGTGAGCTTGTGTGGCCTACTACTTCTTGGCTGATCCGTTGTTGCTCTTAGACGTTTCCACTTCGAAATTTGACAAACTGACTTGTTGGAAAGGTGGCATCCTATGACGGTGCCACGTTGAAAGTCACTGAGCTCCTCAGTAAGGCCTTTCTACTGCCAATGTTTGTCTATGGAGATTGCATGGCGGTGTGCTTGATTTTATACACCTGTCAGCAATGGGTGTGGCTGAAAGGGGTGTCCACATACTTTTGTATATACAGTGCCTTCGGAAAACATTCAGACCCCTTGACTTTTTCCACATTTTGTTACGTTACAGCCTTATTCTAAAATTGATAAAATAAATAAAATTCTCAGCAATCTACACACAATACTCCATAATGACACAGTGAAAACAGGTTTTTAGAAATGTTTACAAATGTATTAAAATGATATTCTGACCCTTTGCTATCAGACTAGATATTGAGCTCAGGTGCATCCTGTTTCCATTGATCATCCTTGAGATGTTTGATTGATTTGGAGTCCATCTGTGGTAAATTCAATTGATTGTACATATATATACTATATAAGATCCCACAATTGACAGTGCATGTCAGGTCGAAGGAATTGCCCGTAGAGCTCAGAGACAGGATTGTGTTGAGGTACAGATCTGGGGAATGGTACCAAAACATTTCTGCAGCATTGAAGGTCCTCAAGAACATAGTGGCCTCCATCATTTTTAAATGGAAGAAGTTTGGAACAACCAAGACTCTTCCTAGAGCTGGCCGCTCAGCCAAACTGAGCAATTGGGGGAGAAGGGCCTTGGTCAGGGAGGTGACCAAGAATCTGATGGTCACTCTGACGGAGCTCTAAAGTTCCTCCGTGGAGACGGGAGAACCTTCCAGAAGGACAACCATCTCTGTAGCACCCCACCAATCAGGCCTTTATGGTAGAGTGGCCAGACGGAAGCCACTCCTCAGTAAAAGGCACATGATAGCCCACATGGAGTTTGCCAAAAGGCTCTTATAGACTCTCAGAACATGAGAAACAAGATTCTCTGGTCTGATGGAACCAAGATTGAACTCTTTGGCCTGAATGCCAAGCGTCACGTCTGGAGTAAACCTGGCACCATCCCTACGTTGAAGCATGGTGGTGGCAGTATCATGCTTTGGGAATGTTTTTCAGTGGCAGGGACTGGGAGACTAGTCATGATCGAGGCAAAGATGAATGGAGCAAAGTACAGAGAGATCCTTGATGAAAACCTGTTCCAGAGCACTCAGGACCTCAGACTGGAGCGAAGGTTCACCTTCCAACAATACAACGACCCTAAGCACACAGCCAAGACAACGATCGAACATCTCTGGAAAGACCTGAAAATAGCTGTGCAGCAACACTCCCCATCCAACCTGACAGAGCTTGACTAGATTTGCAGAGATGAATGGGAGAAACTCCCCAAACACTGGTGTGCCAAGCTTGTAGCGTCATGCCCAAGAAGACTTGATGCTGTAATCTCTGCCAAAGGTTCTTCAACAAAGTACTGAGTAAAGGCTCAGATTTTATTTTGTTTGTAGATTGATGAGGAAAGAAAGAATAAGGCTGTAACGTAACAAAATGTGGGAAAAGTCAAACCTATTATGTTTCAGTAGCCTTTACAATCAGTCATAAGGGCATTCTGGGTATTATCATAGAAAACATGTTGTGTGTATTCACTGTGCTGTGGTTGGAGGAGGAGTTTGGTTAAAAGGTTTCCAACAAATGGTCATGACAACCACAATAACACTGATGAAGGAGCTCAGGAAGAGAGGGAAGTCACTGGGAGAGTAAAGGATCATATATCACACATCACACTTTGCCTATACAGTACACTGGCCATTTACAGCACCTTCTTCTTTTTTCTTTCTTTTTTTTCCTTCTTTGAATTTCTTTTTTACCCCCAATTTTGTGGTATCCAATTGTTAGTAGTTACTATCTTGTCTCATCGCTACAACTCCCGTACGGGCTCAGGAGAGACGAAGGTCGAAAGCCATGCGTCCTCCGAAACACAACCCAACCAAGCCGCACTGCTTCTTAACACAGCGCGCATCCAACCCAGAAGCCAGCCGCACCAATGTGTCGGAGGAAACACCGTGCACCTGGCGGCCAGGTTAGCGCGCACTGCACCTGGCCCGCCACAGGAGTCGCTAGTGCGCGATGAGACAAGGATATCCCTACCGGCCAAACCCTCCCTAACCCGGACGACGCTAGGCCAATTGCGCGTCGCCCCACGGACCTCCCGGTCGCGGCCGGCTGCGACAGAGCCTGGGCGCAAACCCAGAGTGTCTGGTGGCACAGCTAGCACTGCGATGCAGTGCCCTAGACCACTGCCCCACCCGGGAGGCCCTTACAGCACCTTCTTGCAAGCATATTTGACAGCTGGGATAGATGCTATGTGTATCTTTTTACTTGTCCACTCTGTCTTGTTGGTACGTTGTCATAACATGTATGGCCTGAAAATAAAGCCAGGGGAACTGGCTAAAGCACACAGACCTGGCTGGTGACCAGGCTACATAGTCTGTATGTGCTCAGCATGGAGAACCTGGCAGTAATATTCTAACCATACAGATAAATGCCACAGTGTTCTGTAATCAGTAGGACCTCTGGCATGTCTTGAGGGCCTTTACTGAAATCCAGATGACAGGATGTTTTTTGCCTGCTGTTTCTATTGGGTCAAAAGACAGGGTTATTATGCACCTCCCAATTTCGTCATGGATGCAATTTTTGAGAATGCAGTATTTTGAAGCATAGAGCAGAGTGACCTTTTTAAAAGTCAACCGTTGCCGATTCAGTCACTGTATTAACACCGCTGCCCTCTGCTGCCAATCAACATAATGTCAATGTCACACTTTTAAAGTGTTGCCATTAAAAGGCATGCACATTCAAATCAAATCAAATGTTATTTGTCACATGCGCCGAATACAACAGGTGTACAGCACCTTACCGTGAAATGCTTACTTACAAGCATAAGTAAGACATAAACAACAAAGCAGTTCAAGAAATGGAGTTAAGAAAAAAAAAAGTAACACAAGAAAATGACATAACAATAAGGAGGCTATATACAGGAGGTACCGGTACCGAGTCAATGTGCGGGGGTACAGGTTAGTCAAGGTCATTTGAACAAGTAGGTAGGGATAAAGTGACTATGCATAGATAATAAACAGTGTCAATGTAAATAGCCATTTGATTAATTGTTCAGCAGTTTTATGGCTTGGTTGTAGAAGCTGTTAAGGAGCCTTTTGGACCTAGACTTGGCGCTCCGGTACCACTTGCCATGTGTGGTACCGGAGCGCAGAGAGAACAGTCTAGCAGAGAGAACAGTCTATGACTTGGGTGACTGGAGTCTTTGATAATTTTTTGGGCCTTCCTCTGACACCCCTTAGTGTATAGGTCTTGGATGGCAGGAATCTTGGCCCCAGTGATGTACTGGGCCATATGCACTACCCTCTGTAGCGCCTTACGGTCAGATGCCGAGCAGTTACCATACCAGGCGGTGATGCAACCGGTCAGGATGCTCTCGATGGTGCAGCTGTAGAACTTTTTGAGGATCTGAGGACCCATGCCAAATCTTTTCAGTCTCCTGAGGGGGAAAAGGTGGTGTCGTGCCCTCTTCACGACTGTCTTGGTGTGTTTGGACCATGATAGTTTGTTGGTGATGTGGACACCAAGGAACTTGAAACTCTCAACCCACTCCACTACAGCCCCATCGATGTTAATGTGGGCCTGTTCAGCCCTCCTTTTCCTGTAGTCCATGATCATCTCCTTTGTCTTGCTCACATTGAGGGAGAGGTTGTTGTCCTGGCACCACACTGCCAGGTCTCTGACCTCCCTATAGCCTGTCTCCCCTTTCAAGACCCAGTTGATACACACACACACACACACACACACACACACACACACACACACACACACACACACACACACACACACACACACACACACACACACACACACACACACACACACACACACACACACACACACACACACACACACACACACACACACAGTGTGTAATAGCCCTTCTCAGCAGGTAGTGATTACTAGTTTGAATTGCCTGCTCTCCCACTGGCCAGTACCCTTCACCTCTGGGTAAAGAGTGTGGATGTTTGACAGCAGCCTCCCAGGGCTTTGACAATATGCCATCTGTCTTGTAGAGGACCCATTGTGTTTGATGGGGGTCCAGCCAAGTGACTGATGATAGGGGAGCCATGGAAACATGCACCAGTCTATGAGGGAGTCCTGTTGGACACTCTCAACTCTCAACTCTACATACCTCGATAATTAGGATTTGTGGTAATTGCCTGGCACAAACTGGCACATGGGCCTGTCTGATAATACACTATTTGGAAGAGATCTATAGTCAAAACATGTATCTTATTTTTAGCTACCATTATCCATAAATGTGAATCAATACTATGCATGCCAGTCTCCCTTGGCTAAAAGTAGAGGAGAGTCAGACTGCATCACTTCAAGTTTTTATAAGAAACAATTTATTGAAAATTCCAAATTGTTTGCATAGTCAATTTACACACAGCACTGACACACACACACTTATCCCGCCAGACATGCCACCAGGGGCCTTTTCACAGTCCCCAAATCCAGAACAAATGTAAGAAAATGTACAGTATTATATAGAGCCATTATTGCATGGAACTCCCTTCCATCAAAGATTGCTCAAGTAAACAGCAAATTGGGTTTAAAAAAAACAACGCCTCTCCCCTATTTGAGCTAGATATTGTTTGTATGTACGGAAATGTAGGCTATGTAACATTTTAAATGTATGTAGTTCTGTCCTTTAGCTGTTCTTGTCTATTAATGTTCAGTATTATTTCATGTTTCATGTTTTGTGTGGACCCCAGGAAGAGTAGCTGCTGCTATCGCAACAGCTAATGGGGATCCTAATAAAATACCAAATACCAAATACCAAATCATGAATCTACAAATTAATATTTTTCAGTGCAACAGTCTTAGCAGCTATTGTAAAGATTACTCCAGGGCATGTACCATTTAACTAAGCATTTTTCTCCAAAATAATTTATCCTGACTGGGCTACTCAACTACTCACTGCTAATGTATGACAGAGCATTACTCACTATAGAGGAGGGCAGGTGGGGGAAGAGAGGGTTGTTGGTCGAAGAGAGAGCGTTTTATCATCTACGCCTCCCTGTCCTTCCTCCCTCAGGGGGGGGGGGGGGGGGGGTAAACTGACTTGCGCGTTGTTTATCAAGGAGCAGAGGGTGTGCTGGTTTGGTTCATGTGATGGTATTCATGGCTGTGAACTTTAACACTCTGCAGAAACAGCTCCCCTCCCATATCCCGGATGTTAATTATTATGCAGATAGCTCCAAGTCCCTCATATATTTTTTTACTATATATTTAACAAAGCCCAAGCCCTATCAGACATGCATTCTCCCCTGTGGGAGTCTGTCTCACACTTTAGTATGCAGTTTGTTTGGAGTGCTATTATACACCTCCAGGTACAAAGGGTATAAAAACCAGGAAGTGTCACAGTAGGTGTTTTGTTCTGCTCCTCTTTGTCCTGGGTTGGGGAGCTGAAAGACTGAAACACTGCAGAGTCAGCAACACAGTTTTCATCCAGTCCACACTGGGCTATAAAACATGCTCCATGAAACAACATAAAAAGACAGGCGTGACAGTCCAGCTATAAAACATGCTCCATGAAACAACATAAAAAGACAGGCGTGACAGTCCAGCTATAAAACCAGTGACTAAACACAGCAGATACAGCCAGTGGGTCTTTTTTTTAATCGCACGGTAATCTAGTTTTGTCATTGTTATAACACAATTGCAATAAAGGTAACAACTGTGACTATTTCCCGTAACTATCTCCAAATCACTGTTGACTCTATCCATAGGTGGCAGTTGTGCGGACTCAGAGGAGCGTCTGATGAACTGTCTGCTGGGAAAGGATCGCTACAACAAGCTGATCCGCCCAGCTGTGAACAGGACAGAGCGGGTCACTGTCAAACTACAGGTGTCCCTGGCCCAACTCATCAGTGTGGTGAGTCTCATGATAGCCATTCCCTAGAGCCAGTTAGAGGCCCTGAGACAGAGAGGAGAGATGGGGCAGATGAGTGAGACCACAGAGGGAGAGGAGAGAGCAGAGATGAGAAAACAGAAAATGAGAGCAGAGCTCAGAGGAGCCAGTGGCAACCATGTTAATTACTTACACAAATTTTACTGAAAGGCCCTGGCCCTAATGACAGCATGGGTATAGGATGGATCTGGCAGGGCTATGCTCTCCATCTCTGTCATGTCCAGATTGAAACTTCAGCACATTGCGTTAGAAGGAGCTGTAAAGCTGCCGCAGGAGAGGACGTTGGAGTTCCACACTGATTTACAGGGTCCCTCCCTTCCTTTCAGCCCTGGCATGGCCCAGAGAATAACAGCAGGACACATACATCCTCTGTTTATGGCCTCTTATTGTCCTCCTCTTCTTTGGTAATTGAAATTTGAATGTCCTGTAAAGTGTAATGGTATGAGAAGTGTGAAATATTTGTTTTAAAGCATTGTGCTGCTGCGTACATTGGAGGTTTGCCCACTCTGCTGCCTACTCCTTTGTAGGGGTGTTCGTTTTACTTGCTGTTCAGAGTTGATGCAAGCGCTCTGGGGATTTATCAACAGGTCCAACGGCGCTCAGATGGCAGATGTGTTCCAGGCGAGGGTGTCATTTATCTTAACAATTGACCCCATGTGCAGGGAATTTATTCAGCGTGGAAACACATTTCTCACTTTTACTCTCTTCTAAATCAAGTATGTGCACTAGAGGAATGCATGTGTGCTGGAGTCTGTACGTGTGTCTGAGTTTTGTCATTAAACGTGCTTTGTGTATCGTATAGTAAATAGTCTGTTTTTAAATGAAGCTAACAATGTCATTTTCCTTTCCAGAATGAGAGAGAGCAGATTATGACCACGAATGTTTGGCTCACACAGGTAAGTGGGAAGATTATGGTCCTATCCTATTAATCATTCATTACTCAGTCTGTCCTCTCGTCCGTCTCCAGCTCCAGTGTCCTTGTCACTGAACCTGAATTAAAGCAGAACCATGCCTCTGACTCAGACAATCCGGAACAGAACAGACTGATAATTGTGCCCACACCATTCACCACTTTTCATTTCAATGATAATTAAGTGTGTAATTGGGAATGATCTGGTGTTGGGAGAGAGTCCTTATGTGACTGAGTGCAACAGTCAGAACAGTGAGGGTAGCCAATCATTTAAGAGCGTTGGGTCAGTAACCGAAAGGTCGCTGGTTCGAAACCCCGAGCTGACTAGGTGAAACTTCTCTCTATGTGTCCTTGAACAAGACACTTAACCCTAATTGCTCGTCTAAGTCGCTCTGCTAAATGACTAAAATGTTAAATATGTAACCCCCTGTCTCTCCAGCACTGGGATGACTACAGGCTATCATGGGACCCTTCTCAATATGATGGCATTGACAAGCTACGTATTCCTTCCAGACACATCTGGCTACCTGATATTGTGCTCTATAACAAGTAAGTAAGCATTATTCATTGTCCAGATACATTTTCCAAATGATGAACACATTTTCTCATGTAATTTACGGATCATGAAAATCTAACTTGTGATTGTAATACATTTTCTCATAAAGACATAATAAGTTTCTGTAATGGAGTCCTCTCCCCCTACCTCCCTCATCACTCTCTCCATAGTGCGGATGGAACCTATGAGGTAACAGTCTTCACCAATGCCATTGTCCAGTTCAACGGCAGCATCTTCTGGCTCCCTCCGGCCATCTATAAGAGTGCCTGCAAGATCGAGGTCAAGCACTTCCCCTTTGACCAGCAGAACTGCACGCTCAAGTTCCGGTCATGGACCTATGACCACACCGAGCTCGATTTGGTCCTGAAGTCAGGGGTGGCCAGCATGGACGACTTCACTCCCAGTGGGGAATGGGACATCTTGGCCCTGCCGGGCAGGCGAACAGTTAACCCTCTGGATCCTACCTACGTGGACCTCACCTATGACTTCATCATCAAGAGGAAGCCGCTGTTCTACACCATCAACCTAATCATCCCCTGTGTCCTCATCACCTCTCTGGCCATCCTGGTCTTCTACCTGCCATCTGACTGTGGGGAGAAGATGACTCTGTGTATCTCAGTCCTCCTGGCCCTCACTGTGTTCCTCCTCCTGATCTCCAAGATCGTCCCTCCCACCTCGCTGGACGTGCCTCTGATCGGGAAGTACCTGATGTTCACCATGGTGCTGGTGACCTTCTCCATCATCACCAGTGTGTGTGTTCTCAACGTGCACCACCGCTCCCCCAGCACACACACCATGCCCTCCTGGGTCAAGGTAGTGTTCCTCAACAAGCTGCCCCATCTGCTCTTCATGAGACGCCCGAAGAATAACTCTGCCCGCCAGCGGCTACGCCAGCAGAGACAACTCCGAGCTCGCAGATCCATCCTGGCGGACCTGGGCTACCCTGCCACCGCCATGTCCAAAACAGCCTCCTCTGCCCCGGCCTTCTCCTCCCCGGGACACTTTTACAACAAAGTCACAGCTCCGCTGGGATACACCCACACCTTCAGGAAGGGGGAGGCCCGCTCCACCGAGTTCCTGCCCAACAGCTTCCCCTCCTCCCAGGACCTCCGCCAGAGAGGCAGCCCAGACTGGGGGGGAGATGTTCAGGAGGCAGTGGACGGGGTCCGCTTTGTGGCTGATCACATGATGGGGGACGATGATAACCAGAATGTAAGTGAACCATGACCATGTCAGTGGGGTTAGTGTTGTGAAATGAGCTGGAGTTAGGACTCAAAGCAGTGTTTTTTATCATTGGTCCTGGAGAGACGTAGTGTGTACAGCTTAGTACTTTTAACACCTGGCTCCGCTAATGATCATGACCTTGATCAGCTGGACCAGTTGTGTAAGTGCTGGGCTAGGACAAAAGCCTGCACACGCTGTGGTCCTCAAAGACCAGGAATGAAGAATACTGGGATGTGGGGTAGTTGAGAATACAATCCAGTAAAATAACCCAGACTGTTGTAATAGATTGTTTTCATAAGTAAATCAATGTAAAAGTGAGGTGACCAGGCTTGAAAAATGTCCACCTTCAAAAACTGCCGAGGACAGCAGAGGAGAGGGGTGAAAGGGTCAGTAGCTGCTACAAGGTCTGGCTCAGTAATATTTACACTGGTGCTTTCTCTTTGTTTCTTCATCTTATATTACATTTGCATCACTTTTAAACTCATCAATCACATATTGTACTCCATACCCAATTTCTGCATGCCGCAGGTGTTACTGAATGAACATGACAGTAATGTGACCATACCTTGTTTTCTGTGGTCCCAGGTGATCGAGGACTGGAAGTATGTGGCAATGGTGGTGGACCGTATGTTCCTGTGGATCTTTATAATAGTGTGTGTGACTGGAACCCTGGGTCTCTTCCTCCAGCCTATATTTCAGCATTCAATAGTCCCCATCCAGCAGCCCAGCTCAGACACACCCCGTACCTGAACCCCCCCAAGATGTATGGGGGTCATACATAGAAATAAGGGTCATAGAATATCAACCAATGCCATGTGGCCTACAGCAATACAAGTATCTGTATCTCTTTCTGTTTCTACTACCTGGTCTTAACATGGCACATCAGTACAAGGAAGAGTTGACCTTTTTTCATATAGTTGAAGCAGCGATACAAAGATGTCCCTCTAAAACCAGACTGAAAGTACAAACATTACCCGGGTGGAGTAATAACCCACATAATACAGAGCTATGTCAGATATCATTTGACTCCCGATTTCTCTCCATGTGATATCACCCTGTTGTTGAAATGTAATGTGTCATGAAAAGAAATCTATAAATGTATAAAAAGGTCAGTGAGTTTGATTAAATTCATTAACACCCAATAAAGTCTAAAGTGGTGGGGTACTAAATGAAATGATGTTCAGTGTGATAAAACAAAATAGCTTGGCTCAGTTATATTAGGTCACATTGATAAGATGGATGTTGGGCAAAATCATGTAGCTCAGAACATTATGACTCAAGCTAGGGTGTTATAAAGAGGCCTCCTAACTGATACATCCCCCATTGGTGTATGAGTTACAAGTCTATAACCTGTGAATTACTGGGGATATTCCCCACAGATGTATTATTTTGATGCAATAAACAGTTCCAGTTTAAAAAACATATTTGTACTGTTTATTTTGTTATGTCTAAGTTTCCTGATTTATCCATGAACAGAAACATAAAGGCATTGAGCCTAATAGTGAAACAGCCACACAAGAAGTTACGTATTGTGCCATCTACTGGCCACATTTTAATGCCCACTCTGGCATCACATCTGTTGATATTGCACGGATTCTCTTGCTATAGGTGTCACTCTCTCCTTCGATCAATCACCAGAGCCCTGTTTATCACTGACTTTATGTCACATCAGCTGCGAATGACAAGGCAAAGCAGCTCTGTTCCTGACTCATTAAACATGTGAATCTCCTACCTCAACTGATGATATGTGATTACACTGACAGTCTAAACATCAGCCTGCCTACTGGGGTGTTTAGGTATATCGCACTGACATCTAGGAAATGTGCAAGCTGGGTGCTTTTGACCTCATATAATGAAAGAGTGTACCCTTCTAATATGCTTACACGTCTCTGAAAGAGTAGCCTCTCTACTAAATGGGATCTTTATCATCTTTGTTGGTCTGTCTTGACAATGTTTATAGTACTGTACCTATGTCTTGATGTTAATGTTTCTGTTTTTTGTTTTGTCTGAATTTTGGGGGTGGAATTACAATAATAGTGTTCAAATAATTGTTAATAATGCTTTATCTATACAGCCACACTGGCATGACAATAACATAACAGCACACATCTGCTTTATCTATACAGCCACACTGGCATGACAATAACATAACAGCACACATCTGCTTTATCTATACAGCCACACTGGCATGACAATAACATCACATCACACATGTTAGGATTTATGTTTATGCACTATAGCTGGGTAGCATATAGGTTGAAGATGAATATTGTTTTGTTACACACACACACAATACAGAGGGGGGTGTGTGTGTAGGTGTGTAAGGACTGACCACCATAGGCCATAAAAGCTGTGCACGGTCTGGAGAGGGGAGGGGTGCATCACTCTGGGCCAACCAGGGAGGTGAAGAGACTGTTCAGTACCATATTAGGAATTGTTTGAGTGAAGAATCGAGGGGGACACAGGACGGAGCTGCTCTACCCAACAACCAGATGTGGACGAAGGAAAACGCCAAGGGGCTTGGACAAGTTCGGGGGCCCACAAAGGAGGAGCAAGAGTATTAACCATGCTAAACCTCTACTATGATCGGCCAATTGGACAAGTTGAGAATAAAATTGTCATAGTATAAAAACTACTATTTGAGTACATTCCACAGTTCTCTGATCTACCCTGCGCGGAGATACAGTGAACCCGTATATTCGAAAATTGCATTTACCATTTATCGTTTGAGTTTAATTAAAATTCTTAAAATATATTCGGTGACTTTGAATCACATTTTGTCCTGATGCCAGATTTGAACTGACGCAAATCTCTTTCACACATCTGCTTTATCTATACAGCCACACTGGCATGACAATAACATAACAGCACACATCTCCTTTATCTATACAGCCACACTGGCATGACAATAACATAACAGCACACATCTGCTTTATCTATACAGCCACACTGACATGACAATAACATAACAGCACACGTCTTCTGTTTTTTCAGCTCGATAAGCACAGATGTAACATGGCTGCAAGCCCGAGGCCGGCCACAATATGACAACAGCCACTTCAAGTGCAGGGCGCGAAATTCAAAATATATGTTTTAGAAATATTTAACTTTCACACATTAACAAGTCCAATACAGCAAATGAAAGCCACACATCTTGTGAATCCAGCCAACATGTCCGATTTTTAAAATGTTTTACAGCGAAAACAGCACGTATATTTATGTTAGCTCACCACCAAATACAAAAAAGGACAGACATTTTTCACAGCACAGGTAGCATGCACAAAGTCAACCTAACTAACCAAGAACCAACCAAACTAACCAACAAACAACTTCATCAGATGACAGTCTTATAACATGTTATTCAATAAATCTATGTTTTGTTCGAAAAATGTGCATATTTCAGGTATAAATCATAGTTTAAATTGCAGCTACAATTAGAAATTGCACCGAAAGCAGACAGAATAATTACAGACACCAACGCCAAATACCTAAATACTCATCATAAAACATTTCTGAAAAATACATAGTGTACACCAAATGAAAGACAGGCATCTTGTGATTCCAGCCAATATTTCCGATTTATTAAGTGTTTTACAGCGAAAACACAATATAGCGTTATATTAGCTTACCACAATAGCCAGAAACACATGCCATTTCCCAGCAGCAAAAGTTAGCGATCGTAACAAACCAGTAAAAGATATATAATTTTTGACTAACCTTGATATTCTTCATCAGATGACAGTCCTATAACATCAGGTTATACATACACTTATGTTTTGTTCGAAAATGTGCATATTAAGAGCTGAAATCAGTGGTTATACATTGTGCTAACGTAGCTACTTTTTCCCACAATGTCCGGATATTTTTCTGACACTTTTTCTGACACACATATTCTGACCAAATAGCCATTCATAAACATAACTAAAAAATACATGTTGTATAGGAAATGATAGATCCATTAGTTCTTAATGAAATCGCCGTGTTAGAATTCTAAAAATAACTTCATTACGACATACAGCTTCGGTATAGCTAGAGTACCCAAAAGCTGGGCGCCGACGACTAGTTCACATGTACGACAGATATATGAAATAGCATCATAAAATGTTTCCTACTTTTGATGATCTTTCATCAGAATGTTGGACAAGGGGTCCTTTGTCAAGAACAATCATTGTTTGGATTTAGAACGGCCTCTTTCCCTCTCAATTTAGCAAGCACACTAGCCAAGTGGCACGAATCTCTCCATGTCAACAAACGGAAGAGAACGGAACACGGCAAAACTCCCGAAAAAATTTCAATAATCTGATTAAACTATATTGAAAAAACATACTTTACGATGATATGGTCACATGTATCAAATAAAATCAAAGCCGGAGATATTAGTCGTCCATAACGGCAGCTTATCAGAAGGCAAATCCAGGTTCCTTCTCGCGCCTTCCTGAAAACAGGAAATGGGTGACACGTCATTCCAAGAGCTTTTATTCTACTTCAGACCAAGATAAACACTCCATTTCTTCTCTCACCGCCTCTTGACATCCAGGGGAAGGTGTATGAGGTGCATGTATACTAATACGTATCATGCCCATTTATAGGCAGGACCCAGAACAGAGCCTCGATTTCAGACTTTCTACTTCCTGGTCAGGAAGTTTGTGCCAAATTAGTTCTGTTTTACTCACAGATATAATTCAAACGGTTTTAGAAACTAGAGAGTGTTTTCTATCCAATAGTATTAATAATATGCATATTGTACGAGCAAGAATTGAGTACGAGGCTGTTTGAAATGGGCACCTTTTATCTGGCTACTCAATACTGCCCCTGCAGACCAAACAGGTTAACACAGCCCTCAGAATTGTTTACAGCAGCAGGCCATTATTATTTTTGTCATACCTTAGGAGAGACATTGGTAATAGGCAGGATTCGTACTCTTAATGAAAGTGGATTGATAGTTTAAAGCTGCATCCAAAGTAATACATTAAAAGGGGGCTGCAGGTTAATGGAAGTCTAGCCCTGATATGAGGTATGTGAAGGCTGCTTGTCAAGAGGGGGTTGGGGGTGCCTGTGTAACGGATGTGAAATGGCTAGCTAGTTAGCGGGTACGCGCTAGTAGCATTTCAATCAGTTACGTCACTTGCTCTGAGACTTTAAGTAGGGTTGCCCCTTGCTCTGCAAGGGCCGCGGCTTTTGTGGAGCGATGGGTAACGATGCTTCGTGGGCGACCGTTGTTGATGTGTGCAGGGGGTCCCTGGTTCGCGCCCGTGTCGGGGCGAGGGGACGGTTTAAAGTTATACTGTTACATTGATGCTGTTGACCCGGATCACTGGTTGCTGCGGAAAAAGGAGGAGGTTGAAAGGGGGGTGAGTGTAACGGATGTGAAATGGCTAGCTAGTTAGCGGGTACGCGCTAGTAGCATTTCAATCAGTTACGTCACTTGCTCTGAGACTTTAAGTAGGGTTGCCCCTTGCTCTGCAAGGGCCGCGGCTTTTGTGGAGCGATGGGTAACGATGCTTCGTGGGCGACCGTTGTTGATGTGTGCAGGGGTCCCTGGTTCGCGCCCGTGTCAGGGCGAGGGGACGGTTTAAAGTTATACTGTTACACCTGGCCTGGGCTTTGTGTGAGCTTTAGTGTGGTGTGAGTGCAGTTGAGAGCATCTTTCAGACTCAGTCGATGACCTCTCTTGGAACTATTATATTTTTCCTTTAATGCGATTTTGCTTGAATGCCTTGCACACACTGTAAAACACATTGGTGCGTTGTAAGTGTTTTATCGTAATGCTACTGTTTAACCTTTTTCCTGCCTCTACTTCTGTCCATTGTGACTTGAAGAACAATAGTATAATTGTATCATGCACGTAAAACGTTACCAGTTACCACAAGTCGTCGATGACTGAATGGCGCAACAGTATACCTCTGTCCATGGCGATGAACTCTTGCTTCGCGTGAATTGAAGCGGTCTCGCCTTTGAAACCCGAGACTGTACTTTTGCCATCAGTTCTAACACTCACATAGTGTGCCACTTTACATTATACAACAGTCTACACCAAGTCAGCCAGGTATTTCCAGCCACTTTCATACATCTGAACGAATCATTGATTCAATGTCAACAAGCCACAGTGCTTCTACACTTGCATTGCTTGCTGTTTGGGGTTTTATTCTGGGTTGCTGTACAGCACTTTGATATATCAGCTGATGTAAGGGCTATATAAATACATTTGATTTGAACAAGGAATTTCGTTTGAATCTGGGAACTGAACTCCAGTAACGTCCTCATACCCCCATCCATATAGTCTCCTAGCCCCATCCATATAGTCTCCTAGCCCCACCCAAATAGAATTGAACGATGAGTTATCGATTCTGTTGAGTTGATAGACTGCATTCTATAGGCCTAGGCCAGAAATCAAATACATGACGTTCGTTATTAGTGATACATAGAGTATATACAAACGCCGACCGTAAAAGCAGTCTGGTGCGAGGTGACTCCAATTCCTGAAACTACCCGGCTGTGGGGGTTAAAGTGGCGACGTTATGATTGACTAACCTGTTTTCGCACCCTCCCTCTCCTGCATCCGTCCCTCAACCCGCGCGCAGTTTGCTTCCCAACGTCTGTAGCGGCTTGTCGGCACCGCGCGCTTTCATTACTCCCACTTCCCACTTTCTCTCTTCTTTTGCCTCGGTGTCCTGATAGATTGAGGATTCATTTTCTGCAATCCTTAACAATGAACGCCCATTTTTTCTTATTTTTTTCAATTTTGTCGGGTGAGTAGCGTACAGTTTAACTTGATATGAGCCATCTACTTGTTGCTTTAATGCTGTATTCAATTCATATCATACTGTATTCAATTCAAGTAATATCAGATACTGAACATAATGCTGGCCAATAATGACAATGATAAAACTGAATATTCTTTCATGGATAGCCTATACTTGGAACGCCTAGAAAGCCCACAATGAATATAAATCACATTTTATATTATAGTTATAGGCCTATTGTTTTTTTATACATTTGTTGTCGTGGATGTCATTAAGAAGTAGACAGTTTAAATGTCTAATTTGTGTGGTTTCCTCGTGTTTTTAGTGAACCTCACCACATAGAGAACTGATGTTTCGTTCTTTATGGGCTATAGCCTAATACTTTCAGCAAAGACGGCAATGTTATAAACCATTCCCAGATATTTGTCGCACCTATTTTTTATTTTAAACTATACGTGCCATTCATTGTATATGAACCGTTAATAAATGGTTGTACATTTACTTCGTTTATTGAAAAGGAAAGCATGTTGCTGACATTTGATGTCAATCTTCGTTCACTCAGATGTGTGATTTCTTTGATTCCAAGGTGTCTGAGTCAATTGTATTAGGCTGCTTACTGTATGACATCTGAACTTCAAAGAAAATAATGCCAATCTCCCTGCTTGGCAATCTAAGCGGTAAAAACAGTCTAACTGAAACGAATAAACTAACCTACCTGTTGAATTAACTCAGGGACGATAATATAGTATATAGTTAGAAAATAGGGACAATTGAGGGAGTGTCATTGGCTAAGGAGAACACCAAATAAGTCAAACAGATTTAGTCACTCAGGATCAGTCTACTCTACAACAAGAATACTGAAAGATGGACTCGTCCACTCCATCACCATAGGCTACAAAAGGTGCTTTACCTTAAAGTTTAACTGATGTTGTCTGTGTCTAACCCTCCATCCCCACATTTCTTATTCAGGAGGCTCCTGCTCTGAGGCAGAACACAGGTTGTTCTCAGTGATATTCTCCAGCTACAATCAGTACATCCGCCCAGTGGAGAATGTGTCTGACCCAGTTATTGTGCAGTTTGAGGTGTCCATGTCCCAGCTGGTCAAAGTGGTGAGTGTGTGTGTGTGAGGGTGTGTGTGTGAGAGAGAGAGAGAGAGAGAGTTTGTGTGTTTGTGTGTGTGTTTGTGTGTGTGTGTGTGTGTGTGTGTGTGTGTGTGTGTGTGTGTGTGTGTGTGTGTGTGTGTGTGTGTGTGTGTGTGTGTGTGTATGCGCGTGCGTGCGTGCATGCGTGCGTGCGTGCGTGTGTGTGTGAGCATGTGTGTGTGTGTGTGTGAGCATGTGTGTGTCTGAGCATATGTGTGTGTGTGTGTGTGTGTGTGTGTGTGTGTGTGTGTGTGTGTGTGTGTGTGTGTGTGTGTGTGTGTGTGTGTGTGTGTGTGTGTGTGTGTGTGTGTGTGTGTGTGTGAGAGAGAGAGAGGGAGAGAAAGAGAGAGAGAGTGTGTGTGTGTGTGTGTGTGTGTGTGTGTGTGTGTGTGTGTGTGTGTGTGTGTGTGTGTGTGTGTGTGTGTGTGTGTGTGTGTGTGTGTGTGTGTGTGTGTGTGTGTGTGTGTGTGTGCGAGAGAGAGAGTGCGAGAGAGAGAGTGCGAGAGAGAGTGCGAGAGAGAGTGCGAGAGAGAGTGCGAGAGAGTGCGAGAGAGTGCGAGAGAGTGCGAGAGAGTGCGAGAGAGTGCGAGAGAGAGTGCGAGAGAGTGCGAGAGAGTGCGAGAGAGAGAGTGCGAGAGAGAGTGCGAGAGAGAGTGCGAGAGAGAGAGAGAGAGAGAGAGAGAGAGAGAGAGAGAGAGAGAGAGAGAGAGAGAGAGAGAGATGGTGACTCTGCGTCCTCAGTGCCTCTGCTGTGCTGCTGTGCTGTATGTCTCCCTGATGTTTGAGAGTTCCACTCTCGGACAGTGGAGCGTATATCACACAGTACAGACTTTGAGAGGCCAGGCTCTGACAGGGAGAAACAAATCATTCCATAAATAACGTATTGAACACAGAGCCTCTGTGCATTCTCTTAAATTAATATGCATTGATTCAGGGTGATGAAAGCCCATGTTGACAGCAGCTGTGTGTGAGGATGGATGGGTCTCAACTCAACTATATGTGTATGGTCTCATATGACACACCAAAGTGAAGAGTTGGGCATGTTTCGGGTTCTATCCAGGACACCTGAGATGTGCCCTGCTGTAAATGAGACTCTCTGGGGCCAGTGGGGGATATCAACCTGAGCCCGGACCCAACGGAGCCTGTCACAGTGAACGGCTGCGTGGGTGTATGATTGGTTAAGAGAAGATGGGAAATGTCAGCTCTCTGATTCCCTCACTCCTCCCATCTCTGAGCAGGCAGCCCCTTTCGCTCAATCACTGCCACTTCGCATGAGTGCCCCTGGTTTTAATGCCTGGTTTTGGCCGGGGCTCGCTGTGAGGAGATTTGACGAGGTGAGCGGCAGCTGTTTCGCCAGCCTCAAACTGCCCCAGAGTGGATGACTTTAATTACACTTAAAAGGGGAGGGAAGAAGGGCGTCATTCACAAATGAGCAGATGTATTATTATACCACAATACTGTCTGGACCCTTATGTAACAGGGATCTTGATGTGCTGGGTATTGCCACATAAAATCCCTCAGGAACTTACTCCCTGTGTATACTTTATAACATTAAAAAACACATTTGGGCCACTTTGTGCTACATCAGGCCTTATACAACTAGCATTGGAATAACCTGTGTGATTACTGTGACAGATAGAAGCTAGGTACATTCAGTTCAGGAGCTCTTATCCATGTCTTGTCATGATCTGTGATTATTATGGTTCCACATTGTGAGCAGGTTCTCGTTAAATGTTGAATAAAACACGGCCACTATGAGTCTATTCCATTTCAGTAAATGTCTTCTGTACAGCTTTCTTTTGGAGGAACTGGGCTCCAATCCAGAACCTCTCTTTTCTGAACATGACACAGAGATAGAGTATTTCTCATATTTCCCTGACCTCAGCCCATTTAACAGCACAGAAGAGCTTCCTGTTTAGATGGATGACGTTTATTTCCTCCCCACTCCTCACGCTCTTCCAACCCCTCTACAACTGGGATACTTCAGCCTGCTTATAGCTGGACTATTAGCTTATTTAAAACGCCCATTCTTCCAGGTGGCTCAGACATAATCTCTCATTTAAATAATGGTTCCTCAGTCTGCCTGGAGGGACATACAGGGCTGGCCTAGTTCTGCAACCCTAGAACCCCCTGTACTGTATCGACCTGCAGTAGTCTTCCTCGTCTTAGAGCCAACACCTGGAGTGTCTCCTGGGAGCTCATCAGGACACATGAATGGTTAATATTATGAGCTGGGTTCTGTCTGTCTGTCGGTCTGTTGGTTTGTCTGTCGCTGTCTGTCTGGGAAAATCTCAATTGTTTTTGTTCGCCTCCTATCCTCCGTCCACAAAGGTAATTGAGGAGCGGAGGTGAGGAGAGGAAACTTGGAAACAAATACGCTTGTATGAAATGAGACTCTCCTTCTCCACTCAGGAAAATTATGTTTACGGTGGTGGAATCCCAAAATAAATGTGTAAAGTACCAAAAACAAATTAAGCTGGCTGTAGAAAACATTTTATAGATAAGAATTTAAGTAATGTATCATTTTTAAATGTGTCCATACTTTTCTCCTTGAAAAAAACAACAGCTGATTCAAAGGGTGTGTCATAGATTCAAAAACACTTCCACGCTAGCCACCAAAAGGATACTTATGAGTATCCTCTGTGAGAGGAGGATATCGAGGAGTGGATGACACTTCTACTAACGAATTGACACTCCTCGACCACTCAACCATTTATCAGTTTCTGGGTCATGGAGGAGAGGAGGACAGAGGAGTTGAGGAAAGGACAGACTTTTACCAAATTGAGAATCTCCCTCTCTCTCCTTCTTTCTCTATTTCTTTCTTTTTCCATACTCCCCTCTTCCCTTCCACCTGAGCTGAGACAATGTCAGGCCCTAACTAGCACATCGTGAGAGACAGCCTGCAGACAAGGGCCTAGAGGCTGAAGCCGTCATATAGTGTATGGCATGCCTCTGGGCTGGAGGACCCAGGTGTTCCTCTCCTCTCAGTGTAGTGTCCACCCTGTGTAACTCCAGCCAGGGTTAGACCCAGGACAGAACCCTCTGTTCCCCCTGCCATCCTGTATGGAAGATGATTGCTCCTGACAGCGTGCCCCCTTTCTAACTCTGAAATATTCCTACAGTTCATGAACCCCTGCATTTTGCCTCTGGTCAACTTGTCCTTCTGAGAGTAAATTCTTCTTTTCTGTTTCTCAGGATGAAGTTAACCAGATTATGGAGACAAACCTGTGGCTGAGACATGTAAGTACAATCTTCATCCATCTTCTACTGCATGTGTATATGAATTACTGTTTAAACAAATCACTCTACTACATCTACCTGACCTACTGTGCTCCCGAGTGGCGCAGCGGTCTAAGGCACTGCATCCCAGTGCTAGAGGTGTCACTACGGACCCTGGTTCGATTCCAGGCTGTATCACAACCAGCTGTGATTGGGAGTCCCATAGGGTGGCGCACAATTGGCCCAGTGTCGTTAGGGTTTGGCCGAGGTAGACCGTCATTGTAAATAAGAATTTGTTCTTAACTGGCTTGCCTAGTTAAATAAAAAACATAAACTATCATACATGATTCCTGGAGGCCATAATGATATCTTACATTATTCATCAGGAAAATTATTTTAACCCTCCGGATATTAACCTTCTGACAGAGATTTATGAGCCATAGATTTACCCTGCTATGACTGGGTTACATTTCTATCCAGAGATGATATTCCATGACTGGGTTACATTTCTATCCAGAGACAATGTGCCATGACTGGGTTACATTTCTATCCAGAGACGATGTGCCATGACTGGGTTACATTTCTATCCAGAGACGATGTGCCATGACTGGGTTACATTTCTATCCAGAGATGATATGCAGAGATGATATGCCATGACTGAGTTACATTTCTATCCAGAGACGATGTGCCATGACTGGGTTACATTTCTATCCAGAGACGATGTGCCATGACTGGGTTACATTTCTATCCAGAGATGATATTCCATGACTGGGTTACATTTCTATGCAGAGATGATATGCCATGACTGGGTTACATTTCTTTCTAGAGACGATGTGCCATGACTGGGTTACATTTCTTTCTAGAGACGATGTGCCATGACTGGGTTACATTTCTTTCTAGAGACGATGTGCCATGACTGGGTTACATTTCTTTCTAGAGACGATGTGCTATGACTGGGTTACATTTCTATCTGGAGATGATGTGCCATGACTGAGTTACATTTCTATCTAGAGATGATATGCAGAGATGATATGCCATGACTGAGTTACATTTCTATCTAGAGATGATATTCCATGACTGGGTTACATTTCTATCCAGAGACGATGTTACATTTCTATCCAGAGATACGGCACAGTATATGATCACATGTTGTAGGGCTACAGAGAATACAAGGGACTGTACTGTTGCATGGCTTGCTGGTTTTGTCACATGGTTGACCCCACCTGGTGCTGCTGATATTGTCGTGATACACGCTGAGATGAGCTCATTCTGAGGGAAATGAACCGGAACTGGTTTCCAGATCTATAAAAATCTGAACCAAATATCCACATCTGTGCTTAACCCTCATTCATCTTATACATGACCATGTGTTTGTCAACACAGCTAGTATAAGGGACCGTGTGTATATGGCATCCGTTAATTGAGTGGTTAATTAGATGAAAGAGTTATGTCTTTCTCATGACCTAAGAGGTAGAATATATAAGTGACACAGTCCTACAGCACAGAGGTTGTGTCTCCCCTGAGACTTGACCCATGACCTTCAGGTCTAAAGCTACTGTTTCATCTAATTAACCATTCAATTAACGGATGGCCACGTTTTTCAATGAAGTGGTTCTTCACAACCCTCTTGTGATTGGCTCGGCTGTATTGACATGTGACTGGGTTGTTACCATATACACACGGTCCCTTATGCGAGGTATGTTGACAAGCAGATGGTCATGTATAAGATGAATGAGGGTTAAGCGCAGATGTGGATATTTGGTTCTAAAACCGTGGCCATCCGTTAACTGTCAATGGATCAAAAATATAGAACGTAGAATTTGAAATGTGTGTGGGTTTTATAAAAGAGTTGTATCTTTTTTTTTATTTATTTATTTAACCTTTATTTAACCAGGTAGGCAAATTGAGAACACGTTCTCATTTACAATTGCGACCTGGCCAAGATAAAGCAAAGCAGTTCGACACATACAACAACACATAGTTACACATGGAGTAAAAACAAACATATAGTCAATAATACAGTGAAAAAGATAAAAAAAATAAGTCTATATACAATGTGAGCAAGTGAGGTGAGATAAGGGAGGTGAAGGCAAACAGATATATGTATAAATAAATAAAAATATAAAAAGGCCATGGAGGCGAAGTGAGTACAACACAGCAAGTAAAATAAAAACTAAAAAAAACACTGGAATGGTTGGTTTGCATTGGAAGAAAGTGCAAAGTAGAGACAGAAATAATGGGGTGCAAAGGAGCAAAATAAATTAATAAATAAATACAGTAGGTAAAGAGGTAGTTGTTTGGGCTAAATTGTAGATGGGTTATGTACAGGTGCAGTAATCTATGAGCTGCTCTGACAGCTGGTGCTTAAAGCTAGTGAGGGAGATAGGTGTTTCCAGTTTCAGAGATTTTTGTAGTTCGTTCCAGTCATTGGCAGCAGAGAACTGGAAGGAGAGGCGTCCAAAGGAAGAATTGGTTTTGGGGGTGACTAGAGAGATATACCTGCTGGAGCGCGTATCTAATGATATGAGACAACCTACTACCTCTTCAGATCTGGAATGACTACAAACTGAGGTGGGATCCCAAAGACTTTGGAGGAGTGGAGTTCATTCGAGTGCCTTCCAGCAGGATATGGAAGCCAGATATCGTGCTGTACAATAAGTGAGTTAAACATGCAATTGCAATAATAATATGTACTGTGCATAACTGAGTTCAAGGATCTCTTCTTTGACATTGAAATTACTGAGTAGATGATCCAAAACCAGGACATAACACTCATTTCTTATGTAAGGCCCTCATATACTGTAGATTATTTATAATGACGTGCATGTAAAGTCTATCAGACAGTGTTATCAAATGATGGAGCCTCAGGGCTTCTTTCTGATTAATTTAGCTGAGGGACAATAGTCTGTTGTTTATATTACATCCTTCCACTGTAATCTTCAATGACTCATCCACCCTCCTCCTTCCCTGTTGTCTCTCTGTCTGTCTATCTGTCTTTCCCTCTCTCTGTCTCTCTCTGTCTGTCTATCTGTCTTTCCCTCTCTCTGTCTCTCTCTGTCTGTCTATCTGTCTTTCCCTCTCTCTGTCTCTCTCTGTCTGTCTATCTGTCTTTCCCTCTCTCTGTCTCTATCTGTCTGTCTATCTGTCTGTCTTTCCCTCTCTCTGTCTCTCTCTGTCTGTCTATCTGTCTTTCCCTCTCTCTGTCTCTCTCTGTCTGTCTATCTGTCTTTCTCTCTCTCTGTCTCTCTCTGTCTGTCTATCTGTCTTTCCCTCTCTCTGTCTGTCTATCTTTCTTTCCCTCTCTCTGTCTCTCTCTGTCTGTCTATCTGTCTTTCCCTCTCTCTGTCTCTCTCTGTCTGTCTATCTGTCTTTCCCTATCTCTGTCTCTCTCTGTCTGTCTATCTGTCTTTCCCTCTCTCTGTCTCTCTCTGTCTGTCTATCTGTCTTTTCCTTTCTCTGTCTCTCTCTGTCTGTCTATCTGTCTTTCCCTCTCTCTGTCTCTCTCTGTCTGTCTATCTGTCTTTCCCTCTCTCTGTCTCTCTCTGTCTGTCTATCTTTCTTTCCCTCTCTCTGTCTCTCTCTGTCTGTCTATCTTTCTTTCCCTCTCTCTGTCTCTGTCTGTCTATCTTTATTTCCCTCACTCTGTCTCTCTCTGTCTGTCTATCTGTCTTTCCCTCTCTCTGTCTCTCTCTGTCTGTCTATCTGTCTTTCCCTCTCTCTGTCTCTCTCTGTCTGTCTATCTGTCTTTCCCTATCTCTGTCTCTCTCTGTCTGTCTATCTGTCTTTCCCTCTCTCTGTCTCTCTCTGTCTGTCTATCTGTCTTTTCCTTTCTCTGTCTCTCTCTGTCTGTCTATCTGTCTTTCCCTCTCTCTGTCTCTCTCTGTCTGTCTATCTGTCTTTCCCTCTCTCTGTCTCTCTCTGTCTGTCTATCTGTCTTTCCCTCTCTCTGTCTCTCTCTGTCTGTCTATCTTTCTTTCCCTCTCTCTGTCTCTCTCTGTCTGTCTATCTTTCTTTCCCTCTCTCTGTCTCTCTCTGTCTGTCTATCTTTCTTTCCCTCACTCTGTCTCTCTCTGTCTGTCTATCTGTCTTTCCCTCTCTCTGTCTCTCTCTGTCTGTCTATCTGTCTTTCCCTCTATCTGTCTCTCTCTGTCTGTCTATCTTTCTTTCCCTCTCTCTGTCTCTCTCTGTCTGTCTACCTGTCTTTCCCTCTCTCTGTCTCTCTCTGTCTCCCCATCTCTCTCTCTCCCCATCTCTCTCTGTCTCCTCCCCCCTTCCCTCTCTCTCTCTGTGCCACAGTGCAGTAGGAGATTTCCAGGTGGATGATAAGACCAAGGCCCTACTTCGCTACAATGGGGATGTGACCTGGATCCCTCCGGCCATCTTCAAGAGCTCTTGCAAGATTGACGTCACCTACTTCCCCTTTGACTACCAGAACTGCACCATGAAGTTTGGCTCCTGGACGTACGACAAGGCCAAGATAGACCTAGTTCTGATTGGGTCCACCATCAACCTCCATGACTTCTGGGAGAGTGGAGAGTGGACGATCATCAACGCCCCGGGTTACAAACACGACATCAAGTACAACTGCTGTGAGGAGATCTACACAGACATCACCTACTCCCTGTACATCAGACGGCTGCCTCTCTTCTACACCATCAACATGATCATCCCCTGTCTGCTCATCTCCTTTCTCACTGTGCTGGTCTTCTACCTGCCTTCTGACTGTGGGGAGAAGATCACTCTATGTATCTCCGTCCTCCTCTCTCTCACTGTGTTCCTCCTGGTCATCACCGAAACCATCCCGTCTACGTCGCTGGTCATCCCCCTCATCGGGGAGTACCTCCTCTTCACCATGATCTTCGTCACCCTCTCCATTGTCATCACTGTGTTTGTGCTGAACGTGCACTACCGCACGCCCAAGACCCACACCATGCCGTGCTGGGTGCGCAACGTCTTCCTGGGGCTTCTACCCAGGGTGATGTTCATGACCCGGCCGGAGAGGGACCCTGAGAGGCTGCCTGAGCCTGGGGGGGTGGTTCAGCAGCTGATGCCCCCAGCCTCGCGGCCCTGTGTGGTCCACACCACAGGCACCCTGCAGGGGCAGCAGAAGCCCCAGGCCCTGGTCTCCACCGTGGCTGCCAGTGTGCTCCCGAGCCTGGCCCAGCGACAGCGCCTCTTCATCAGCACGGAGCTCACCAACCTCAATAACCTTAGCCTTGGTGGTGGTGGGGGTGGTGACTCGGTCAATGCGGGCTCCAGCTTCCTGTGTCGCGAGGGCCGCTGCAACTGCTGCTGGCGCCAGAGGTCCACCAAGCTGCCCACAGAGACGGGAGGAGGGGGTGGCGGGGTGGGGAGCATCGGGACCTTTAGTGGAGGAGGGGCTGCTGGGATTGGGGGGGTCTGTGGAGGCGGTGGAAGCTCCTGCTCCAGCTCAGAGTCTCTGGATGGCAGGCTGATGACCCTGTCCCCTCACTTCTCACCGGAGGTCAGGGAGGCCATGGAAAGTGTCAAGTACATCGCCGAAAACATGAGAATACAGAACGAAGCCAAGGAGGTAAGTCGAGACGTATCACATGTATATCATTCACAATAGCTAAGAAAATATTTAAGGTCTATATCTACGATTTAGTGTCTCTGACAACTGTCTTTCAGGTCCAGGACGACTGGAAGTACGTTGCCATGGTGATCGACAGGATTTTCCTGTGGGTGTTCATCTTGGTGTGTATCCTGGGGACCGCTGGGCTCTTTATCCAGCCCCTCCTATTGTTCGATATGTGACCCACTCATACACACAGCAATTACATAGAGACTGAGTGTTTTAAATCATACATATACAGTCACTTTGTGTGTCGCCCAGTGATGCAGACCAAAGAAGCTGAGACAAACCAATACTGTGAACGGAAGGGAACCAGATTATGGAGGAAGGCAAGCTGCTGCCAGCTGTTCCATGTCACTTCTTTGTATGTAGATATGTTTCTGATTGCTAAAGTGTGGTGTAGTATTGATCTCTTAGTTGCTAAGGACCAGACTGAAACAATGGCAACGTATAACTCTGCACTGCTGCCTACCCATTCCCTTATGTTTGCTCTGTGTAAATTACTTCATCATAGTGTCACTTGATTATGACTGGCACAAAGAAACACACTATCGTCAACAAAAGGACCGTGGCTAAAGGAACATCTATTGGACCTAAGGATCCCAAACATGTACATAGCAATGACTGCTTAAAGGGGCTTTCCAAAAGTACACAAGTATCTCAAGTCAATATCACAGCTTATTGAATTCATATCATGTTTTCAAATGTTGAACATCACTGAGTCATTTTGACTTTGTTTATTTGTGAAATATTCATGTCTTCTATAAACTTACTGTGTGTTCTTATTTACAGCTATACAGTACCATTCAAATCTGATTCTAATGATCATTAAGATTTCAATGAACCACAGTGTCACATAATATACGGATAAGCTATTCATAGAAATCACAAACTGGTGAACATTAAATGGCTATGATGCAAGATGGGTAACTTTATTACACCATGTGGGTGAATGTGGAAAAACTCTGAGTGACCTGAAATGCTTTTCATTGTGCTGTGAGGGGTGACACCATGTGGTTATTATCTGCTACTACAAGTGACAGCAATATGATCCAGTGGTCACTACCGTATGTCTGCAAGCAAAGACACAAGATTTTGTGTCTTCATTTTGCGTTTTTAATTTGGTTTGGCGAAGCGCTCCATTTGGACGACTTTGAAAACAGCTCTCCAAAGGCTCTTTCAACAGAAACGTCTGTCTGCCATGATCCATGGTCATTGGATGAAGTGACTTCTGAAGAGGAGTGAACACATGCTAACCTACCTGTAAACTCATTGCATTCCCAAATCGATATTTCTCTCCCTTATGAAAATTGAGTTTGGAGGTCCAGCTGGCAGGCAGGATGTAGATGTGATTATCAGTAGCAGCAAGGCCATGTAGAGGTTGGATTACATCCTCGCTGCCTGCCAGCCTGCCTACCATCCCTGCCTCTCTAGCTCCCTGCCTGCCTCCCCTCTCTGCCCCGGGCCCCCTTCAGCTTTATTGGATCACAATCAATATGGAGACCTGGTGATGAAGTACATCATTAGTCTGGGGCCTGGGCTACGGTCTTCATCTCACCATCCTATCGCTATGCCAAAGAGCATTTCTCCTGCTTTAACTTGAAACTACTTATACTCTCTGTTAATAAGGAGGATGTGGTTGAGATCTCTTGTTATGTTGTACCATCATTCAAAAACCAGTTTGGTGTACAAGAGGAGGATATTCACAGTTAGGAGTTATATATATCTATGGCCTGTGGTATCTATGATAGAGTGATACATTTAAAAGAGGATTTTTGGGGAGCGTTTCAATCCTACATTTAGGCGGACCTGGAATCTCTGGATGTTGTTTCTGTTGCTGTATGTTGTAGTCAGTAAACTGTAATCAGATTGTCACTGTGAATCTTAACTGGATGTTAGCCAGGACAGTCACATACTGTAGTACTCCATAACGTCTGATAACATTCCCTCTGCTGATTGATTGAATTAAAGCTCACTCAGGGCTCATTTAAGTGAACTAGTTATCCGAGGGGGAGATCTGTAACAGACACAGTATTCAAGACTGAAGGTTGTGGGGGGTTGAGTGCATTTATGGAAGAGAGATGGTTCCATGTCTGAGTAACCTTGTCTGAGACCTGAAGATTTGCATTGCATGCAGGTGACCCGCGTTCTGTCCCTGTTGGTCACACTTAAGAATCGTCCCATTGTTTTTGTCCCTATAATATCATTTCGCATACTTTCATTTGAGAAGAAAGCATGAGAAACTTGAGAAGAGAGCAAGTTGAGATCATTGATTCCATGCACCTGTTGATCTTTTGAGTTATGCATGGTCAATGTTAAATAATACATATCATCCTCCAGGTCTGTGGTGCAAACATATCTTCTAGCTGCTACAGTCCTACAAATACAGGAAATGACATCATTCGTATTCACTATTCTCAGTTAAGATGTCTCAAATAAAAAGAACCCCATCTAGTTTCAGGTCCATACCACAAATACACAAGTGTTGTGTCTTTGCTATGCCGGATTAAGTGATATGACATGCTATTTTATAAAATAATTTCTCTGCAATTAATATTACCTGATTAAACTAATCATGTAAATGTAATTAACTAGGAAATCGGGGCGCCACGGAAGAATGTCTATAGAGCTGTTGTCTTCCGAATAAACTCTTAAAGACCTGGGAATCTTTTATGTCAATAGCAGTCAATTGTTAATCGTCACCTTATTCAGTCTCATCTGAAAATCGTAAAATTCTTGGTTATCTTCACAAACCCTGGCTAACAAGTTGAATCAGCAATACAAATTTTGGTTTAATTATTTATTTACTAAATAATCACACAGAATTACATATACACAGGATAGATCATACATTGATTACTAATTATGTCATACAAGAAAACGTCCCTAGTGGACAGAACCGATATGACGGCTGGTTACACAAAGAAAGAGGGTTGGGTTTGAATGAAAGCGCGGAAAGACTAAGGAACAAAAGGATTGGGTCTCTATCGGACCTCATGAAGCTATGCTATCGTAAATACAGAATCGTATGCATTCTAAATAAGCAGCCATTTGGAAAAGGAAAATGCAGGAAATATTTACTCTGAGCTGCGCTTCGATTGATTGGTCGTAGATAGAAGGCTGGGTTGCCCAGCAGAGATTTCCCTTGTCCTTTGAAGAATGTCTTGTGGTAAAACGAATACGTTGTAGTACCCTGTCTTTCTGAAGAGATTGTCTGTCCTTTCCTAGCACACATTTACAGCTGCTGCTGCTGCTAACTCGACGTCTAGGATGTATCACTTCTTTAGTGAATAAGAGTTCAAAGTTCATACCAGTTGCCATACTATAAGCTCATGCTATATTCTGGCTGGTATAGTCGAAATTCATCCTTCCAGCGTGTCAATCATCACCTCCACGTTGAAATTCGCCCTTCTAAACGTATGGACATCAGTCCTCATGTCCCCGGGAACACAATGTTAATTTCGTTAGGTTGTAGTCGTTCAACCATTCGCAACCAGAGCTCACGCTGAGGTTGGCTTAGTTCTGTAGTTGATATTAGCCCTTTTAAACGTATGTACAGCAGTCCTCACATCATTCACAACCAATGTCTGTTCACATGGGCGGGGCCACTGAGTGAGCATAGTTCACTTATGAAAACAATTCTCTAATTTAGTAGCTAAAATTACATTTAATCTTTTCACAAATAGTTTCATATTTAAACATTTAAATTGCACAACAATTCCATGTGAATCTGATGACTAGAATGTGTAGACTTTCCAGGATACAGTTTATGTCATCCTATCATTAGTAATAATGTCTCAGACGACAACTGATCTGACATCATATCCTTTAAGTATCAACAGATCATTTCAACTGGTTGGATTACCAAAATATGCTTCTGTTCCCCACCCTTTTGATGTTAAGAAAGGGCTTTCTAAGAGTCCAATCTGTAGAGTAGAGAGAGAAAAGGGGGAAGTGTATTTATGGGTGTCATAAACCTCACCAACAGGGCAACGTCATGACACAAGGTAGAACGAGTCAACCAACAAGTGTTTCAACAAGACTTGAACACAATGATAATTTTCATCCTCATCCTGTGTGAGTATATTTATGAAAATTACCCTGATATTGATTTAGTTTTAATTGAATTCAAATGTATTTTCCATTTTGCTATTTAAATTAGTCTATGTTGTATTTTTTGAATGTATTTTCTCTTCTAAGGTGCCTTATCAAGAGAGGCCATGGTCCAAACCACAGGCAGGTCAAAGTCCATTCATTATTGAAGATGATTGAATTCTCGTTTAGATAATTACATTATGATACGCTACACATAAATTATTTACATATTGCAGATATTTTATGCCCCAAATACTTTTTATTTTCTCAAATATTAGCCAAGAAGATGGTTCCAGCAACGATCTATAGGACTACTACAGGAACAATAATGGAGGGAAGTGACCTCGTGGTAAAATGTAGTACACATGGGCGCAAGGAAGACAAAGTGGCATATGTTTACTTGTGCATTAACGGGGTTGCAGTGGAACAGAAGAAAACTATACAAGAAGACACCTTTTTCACCATGAAAAGTGTTACTGGCCAACAGACTGGCAATTACAGCTGTGTGTTCTCTAAAACCCAGTATTCATTCTCTGAAGTGCAGGGAAAAGGAGATAATTATCTTTCCATCCAGGTGATGGGTAAGGATATTTTTACTGTCTGGATAGGTCATTGCTGTTAGACATTATTTGACACACACTAAGTGTACAAAACATTAGGAACACCTTCCTAGTATTGAGTTGCACACCCCTTGCCCTCAGAATAGCCTCACTTCGTCTGGGCATGGACTCTATAAGTTGTCGAAACATTCTACAGGGATGCTGGCCCATGTTGACTCCAATGCTTCCCACAGTTGTGTCAAGTTGCCTGGATGTCCTTTGGGTGGTGCACCATTCTTGATACACACGAGAAACTGTTGAGTGTGAAAAACTTAGCAGTGTTGCAGTTCTTGACTCACTCAAACCGGTGTGCCTGGCACCTACTACCATTACCCTTTCAAAGGCTCTTAAATATTTTGTATTGCCCATTCACCCTCTGAATGGCACACATACACAATCCATGTCTGAATTGTCACAAGGCTTAAAAAATCCTTCTTTAACCTGTCTCCTCCCTTTCATCTACACTGATTGAAGTGGATTTAACAAGTGACATAAATGAGGGATCATAGTTTTCACCTGGATTCACCTGGTCAGTCTATGTCATGGAAAGAGCAGGTGTCCTTAATGTTTTGTACACTCAGTGTATATTGATATACTATCCCTTTCAACGTTTTTGATACAAGTATATTTCAATGTGGCTGCAAACGTATTTTACACCTTAACTGATTCCTGTCTCTTCCTGCTCATACAGACCGTATACTCCCTGCAGACATATCACTTGCAGGCTCAAGAACTGTGAGAAAGGGAGATGGTGTAGAGTTAAAGTGTACTATTTCAGACCCCAGTTTTCAAACAAAAAATACCAGTGACTTAGTTCACGCTTACCTCTGCAAGTATGGCTCTGTTGTTCAGATCCAGGTGTTTGATGTAAAGCGCACGGAGGTAACCTTTACGATTAAAAGTTTTAATAAGAACGACGCAGGTAACTACAGTTGTGTGATTGATCTGCAATCAAAAACCCTCAAAGATAAAGACAGAACATTATATGGAAATAATGCAGTATTTCTACAGGTTGATGGTAAGAATGTATGGTGTTTTTCTAAATACATAATTAAATAATATAGTCACTTCATACATAACTAGTTAATAACTAGTGTTATTAGAAAGTCATTGTTGATGGTTCATGGTTGCAGTACGTTGTTACTCTAGAAATGAGATGTATAACGACATGTCTGTTCTGCTTTCCAGTGTCCTGGAGTCACTTAATCACACCGGTTGTGTTCTGCATCTGTTTTCTTCTGATCTTATCACTGATAGTGGGCATATGGTGGCTGTTCATTAAACAAGGTCAGGTCATTTAACATGGACGTTACTCTGGATATCCTGGTCTAATTCATATAGAATCATGTTTATCAAACTAATACATCCCATATCTGGATTGAATGAACTGTCTGGAGCTTTTCTAATATCATTGTTATGGTAGTTAACTTGAGGTTAACCAATAATGTTACATTTCATTTTTGTGCCACTGACTGGGGAGGGTGATTGTACGTGTGTTTTTTAAGCTCTCACCGATAAAACTATTGTTCTATTAACAAACATTTATTTCCCATTCTGGGATATTTCTTTGTTTTAGACGGAACCTCAAATGTGGAGGAAAAATCCAGGTAGGAAAATCATGTATCTTTGACATTTTATTTTATTTTATGAAAATTCTTTCATTGTATCTATTTGTATTAGTTTCTTTGAATATAACTGTCACAGACTACATTCTGTATTTATACTGTAATGAAGCAATGGAGAAACACAAAGTTGTTAAATTACTTAAATACAAAAGCAATAATGCAAAGTGTGCTGCATCTATATAAATGTGTGTATGAATAAGATTAATATTTAACGGAATATGACAATCTAATAACCACAACCAATGTATAATACACTGTATCTTGTTTATTTGTCAGTGATGAATTTGCCCATGACAGTGTGGCCGGTAAGATAATATTTATTTAGTTTGGATAATGGTTAGCTGCATTAACTATGCTTTAAATTAAATATAAGTGTGTTTTAAAATTCTAACCATGCTGATAGTAAGTAAATGGTCATGAAATTTGTTTCAGTGCCTTGTGTTAAAACAGGAGTTTATTTCTTATTTTAAAATCTAATTGTAGTCTTCTTATCCCCCAAACAGGTGGGGAGGAGTACCAGGATGTGGGTGAGAAATGTTTAGATAATATGATGCTGCACAAACATTTACGAATTATGATGTCAATTAAAAATAGCTATGTTTTTTCATTCTTACATTTGCAACACTGGGTAAATGTAAATAAACAAATATATAGATATTTTTAGCATCTTGATTAAAAAAAGGTTATTTAAATACATTGCTTTAATTAGAAAATGAGATGTGTCATCTTCTAATCTCCCAAACATGTGATACAACATACCAACATTTGGGTGAGAAATGCTTAGATAATGACGTTTTAAAATATTATGATAATAATGATAATTTAAAATTGAAATAGGTATGTTTTTCTGATACTGGGTAAATGGTCATGACTGAAATAATATGCCACGCCTTGAGTGAAAATAATGAACATCTTAACATCTTCTAATCAGGTGATGAGATTGGTACAAAACATGACATGGGTGAGAAATTCTTAGATATTATGAAGCTCCATAGAAATGCAATGATTATATTGTGATATTTACAGTACTGGGTAAATGGTGATGTAACTGACTTCAGGGCCTTGGGTGATTTTTTTTGCTGAATAACATGTTTTAATTAAATATATTTAACTTCCATCTTCTTATCTCCGAAACAGTGGATATCACGTACCAAGATATTCTGGTGAGCTGTGAGTTCCAAATGAGCTTTGACTAATGATAACTAATGATTATGTTGACTCTTGGTCATAGAGGCTACAGGTCTAGACTCAATTTCTTCCTCTTTTACTTTTTCACACCTTTTGTAATTTTATATTTCAGGTTGAAACACGGAAAATTAAACACGTTATAGCACATATTCGAGGTGAGTTCAATATTTTGAAATAGTAATAATAGTAAGTTAGGTGCACTTTTGGGGATTTCCATACGTCAGGCAGAACGAGTCAGGTTTTGTTTCACGGTATCTATCTCACCATGCAAAATATCTTGTCTCGCTTTCTATGTCAATGGTGTAATTTCTGATGGTTAGACACGTAAGTAGTTTGCATAGGAAACCACAGATGCATTCAGTCACATTCTTGCTAGTCTTTGTACTTCACATAAAGCAACCCAAGATAAGAATGGTTAACATCATGATCTGGGTATATATCCTCTGTGCAGAGAATACAGACTTGAGACCTTCTCCTCAGAGCTGCAGTGTATCTTGTGGCGTACACTCTCCAATTCCCCATTGCTTCTGTGATAAACCTATTTAATCATTGTCTTAATGTCATTGTCCCACCTCATCTTGGATGCTATTATATCCTGAAAACTGAAATATTTCTGATATAAGAATGAACACACAGCTGTAATCTAATGTGACGAAGGATTTGTTGGACCGGATATCATATGTTGGGGACTTTTCATCCACAGATGCAGCAAATCAAGGCCCATATACAGAGGTTGTGTATGCCAAGTCATGCAAGAAGAAAAGACGTCATCAATACATGCCTTAATCATTATTAGATCTGCATTATTTCAAAGCAGTACTGCATGTGTACTTCATGGTTTACAGTATCTATAATTATGTATTTTATGTATTGTGTATTCAATGCGTGTCTTGTGTTGGACTACTCCCTGCATGTCCAAGTTGACGACGATGCCAAATTGTTTTGTGACCTGACATTTGCGGTGCATTGTATTATATCTTCAGTGGAAGTAATAAGCATTTTTTGGAGTCATTTTGAAGTACCACATGAAGTATTATTGCTGGATATACTATTGCATTCTCCCTCATAAAAAAATATTTTGCAATGTTCTCAAACTGGGAATGTGGTATACTTCTTTATTGGAACTGAAAACAAATGCAATCATTTTATAGGCACAGTTTCAGTTGGCACAGTAGTTTAGAAAATCACCCTTGATAGCAAGGAAGACTGTGGGCTCACTTGGTCGAACCAATAATGTAAGGCTGTCACCCATTCTACAGTCCCCCTCTAAAACATGCAAGGATACATTGTAGTTTAAAATAAGCCATTCTTAAATATGTGAATCTTAGACAGTTTTTTGTTTTTTTACTTTTATGCAGCTTAAAAGCCCAGTGATAAATAATACATATATTAACGTATGGCTTTATATTTGCATATTCACTGATGTACCACATAGACATAGTCCAACTGCAACCTACGGACAATTATATCAGGAAATTAGACTGGCACTGCAAGGCTAATCATTAATTCCACGGTATCAGACACGTTTCAATGTTGCTGATGTGAACACCATAACAATGAAGATGAGGTCAGAGGACTGATGTGTTTCTTCAAAATGAGCTGCCTAGGACTAGGCCTCAGCTCTGTGATGAAACTTTGCATGAAGGTTAGACGCTTCTAATTTGGTCCTATACAGTATCCCATAATTCACATAGCTACATGGTTATAGACACAGTATGTTATGTGTGAAAACATCACAACAGGCTGAAGATCACACCATGAGTCCTATCTTATTCATAATATGTGAGTATTTTCACAGTATTGATCAAGGTAAAGCATACATTTGGTCTAATTTTATTGTCAATAATCAACCTGGGTGTACCAACTGTTATCTCTAATTGTTTCTAAATACAGCTTTACTGGTTAACTTGGCAGAGACAGGTACACTTACATCATTTAATTCTAAAACACAAATAGTCAAATCTGTCATTTTATTAGCTAATGTCTGAGAAGATTCATTGTGAACATTGGAACTTGTGAGACATACATTTTTATTCATAAATTGTATTTTTCACTCTTCAATGATAAAGCTAATATCTACCCAGCAAAGCTCTTTGGAGCTAGTACCCACGTGAGAGAAGGAAAGACTGTTGATGTGAAGTGCAGCACTACAGGCACCAGAAAAACGTTGAGCAAGGTCTATGTTTACCTTTGCAAGAATGGAAGTGGAATGAGAGTAAGAGAGCTGGAGAAAGGTGAAGATGACATCATTTTCACCATGAAGGATGTTGAACGAGAGGACTCAGGCATGTACAGCTGTGTGTACACCATAGAAAAACTAAAACTCAGTCAAGTGAACGCAACAGGTGTCAATCTAGTCATCATTCAGGTCTACAAGGATGGAGAAGGTAGGACATACTTTGTATTGTATATGGATGGATAATCAATTGTTAATATTGACTATATGGCAAGTTCTGTGTAAATATGTACATGTCTATCTGTTCTGCACTTCAGAAGAGGTTCATCAAGAGGTCCATGAAGAGGATGAACGTGATGTGAGACTGGTCAATGTAATCCGATTGATAAGTTCAGTTGTTGTGGTGATACTTCTTTTGACTGTAATGTATGCTAGTTACTACTGCCCAAACATATAATGATATGTTTCCTGGATGACATACAGTACAATAGTGATGCACTGACAGTATAAAAATACTATTTTCTTGATAATTCTTACATGTAATCTACAGTAGGCCTAAGTCTCCCTGTGCTTCTCACTCATGACACAATTATAATGAATGTTCATTGAACCTACTAGACTAGGTTGTTGTCGATATCAATCAGGCCTTTGATTTTGTGGTTGGGGTGGTTGTGGGTAAAATGTTCAATAAACTGTACATAATTTAATTAATTTTGTTAAATAAATGTATGGTGGCAGGCAAGTAATAAATATTGTATATTTAATTATAAATCTTCCTGCTGTCTGTGTTTTGAGTCATGCAGACCAGAAAGTCACACAATTTAAGATACTTTTAGGGTAGAGAGAGTTATCTAATGTTTCAATGTTTTTAACACCGTGATCATGTTCGTCTTTATCCTGTGTGAGTATATTTCAAATAATTAATCTATTTTATCATATTTTTGTAACAATAATAACTTTCAATTTGTTTCAAGTTTTGCAATTTATTCCTTGTCAAGAGGCCATAGCCCAAGCAAAAGTTATGTCAATGTTGTTTCATTAACGTTGTTATCGTTAACCAAAAAAGTTGTAGTATGTTTATGACATTTTTGAAGATTGAATTCGAATTTAAAGGTGCTACACAAGTTTTTTGTTGTTCAATTTTTGTATTTTAATTTCAGAAAATATTCATAATATATCTGTAGCAATAG
Organism: Salvelinus fontinalis; assembly: GCF_029448725.1. Taxonomy (NCBI): domain Eukaryota; kingdom Metazoa; phylum Chordata; class Actinopteri; order Salmoniformes; family Salmonidae; genus Salvelinus; species Salvelinus fontinalis. Next base: position 18,020,075 of record NC_074699.1, read on the forward strand.
TGGAATGATAGCGTTTCACAGTATTACTTACCCACTAGTGTTGTGATTGGCTGTGATATTCGCCTATTGATTTTGTTCTTCCGTCTGTAAGGCCCAGCACATCACCGGGAGCAAGCTTCCTGTCCTCCAGGACCTTTACACCAGGCGGTGTCAGTGGAATGCCCTATTTATTGTCAAAGACTCCATCCAACCTAGTCATAGCCTGTTCTCTCTGCTACCGCATGGCAAGCAGTACCGGAGCGCCAAGTCTAGGTCCAAGAGGCTTCTAAACAGCTTCTACCCCCAAGCAATAAGACTCCTGAACAGCTAATCAAATGGCTACCCAGAATATTTGCACCCCCCAATACCTTGTAGAGCCACCTTTTGCAGCAATTACAGCTGCAAGTATCTTGGGGTATGTCTCTATAAGCTTGACACATCTAGCCACTGGGATTTTGGAATGATATTTTCAATATAATATGGAACACAAAAGTACTGTATATGCATGTTCTATGTGCCAACTACTTTTCCTTTTTTCAAATATTAGTTAAGGACATTTTTCCAGCAAAGATCTATGGGACAGAAACAAGAATAACGGAGTACAGTGACCTAGTAGTAAAATGTAGTACATTTGGGTGTAAGGATAAAACAGAAGTGGTACATGTGTACTTGTGTTTGGATGGGGTTGCAGTGTATGTGGACAAATGTGAAACATATGATACCCTTTTCACCATGAAAAGTGTAACTAGCCAACAGAGTGGCAATTACAGCTGTGTGTTCTCTAAAACCCAATATCCACTCTCTGAAGCACAAGAAAAAGGAGATAATTCACTTTCCATCCAAGTGATGGGTAAGGATCGTTTTACTCTCTGGATATGTTATCGTTGTTAGAAATATTGAACATATGGATACAATACAGTTGAAGTCAGACGTTTACATACACCTTAGCCAAATACATTTAAACTCAGTTTCACAATTCCTGATATTTAATCCAAGTAAAAATTCCCTGTCTTAGGTCAGTTAGGTTCACCACTTTATTTTAAGAATGTGAAATGTCAGAATAATAGTGGAGAGAATGATTTCTTTCAGCTTTTATTTCTTTCATCACATTCCCAGTGGGTCAGAAGTTTACATACACTCAAATAGTATTTGGTAGTATTGCCTTTATATTGTTTAACTTGGGTCAAACATTTCGGGTAGCCTTCCACAAGCTTCCCACAATAAATTGGGTGAATTTTGGCCCATTCCTCCTGACAGAGCTGGTGTAACTGAGTCATTGTCCATTTGGAAGACCCATTTGCAACCAAGCTTTAACTTCCTGACTGATGTCTTGAGATGTTGCTTCAATATATCCACATAATTTTCCTCCTTCATGATGCCATCTATTTTGTGCACCAGTCCCCTCCTGCAGCAAAGCACCCCCACAACATGATGCTGCCACACCCCGTGTTTCACGGTTGGGATGGTGTTCTTCGGCTTGCAAGCATCCCCCTTTTTCCTCCAAACATAACGAAGGTCATTATGGCCAAACAGTTCTATTTTTGTTTCATCAGACCAGAGGACATTTCTCCAAAAAGTATGATCTTTGTCCCCATGTGCAGTTGCAAACCGTAGTCTGGCTTTTTTTATGGCTGTTTTGGAGCAGTGGCTTCTTCCTTGCTGAGCGGCCTTTCAGGTTATGTCGATATAGGACTTGTTTTACTGTGGATATAGATACTTTTGTACCTGTTTCCTCCAGCATCTTCACAAGGTCCTTTGCTGTTGTTCTGGGATTGATTTGCACTTTTCGCATCAAAGTACGTTAATCTCTAGGAGACAGAACGCGTCTCCTTCCTGAGCAGGTTGACGGCTGCGTGGTCCCATGGTGTTTTTACATGCGCGCTATTGTTTGTACAGATGAACGTGGTACCTTCAGGCGTTTGGAAGTCAGAAGCTTCTAAAACCATGACATAATTTTCTGGAATTTTCCAAGCTGTTTAAAGTCACAGTCAACTTAGTGTATGTAAACTTCTGACACTGGAATTGTAATACAGTGTAATACAGTGAATTATAAGTGAATTCATCTGTCTGTAAACAATTGTTGGAAAATTTACTTGTGTCATGCACAAAGGAGATGTCCTAACCGACTTGCCAAAAAATATAGTTTGTTAACAAGAAATTTGTGGAGTGCTTGAAAGACGAGTTTTAATGACTCCAACCACCTAAGTGTATGTATCCCTCCGACTTCAACTGTACATGTAGTGGCGATTTCCTATGAAAGGCCACTGGCACAGGAGAGAGCTGACCAGAACACGTCCACAAAAACACGTCCAGAACACCCCCCCCCCCCCCCAGAGAATAGAAATGACCAGCCACTCTTACCTCTGCAAGAACGGCTCTGCTGTTCTTCAGGTTAATGGTGAGAATGTATAGCTTAAAACGTTGGGAAACACTTTTTATTCATAGTCACTATATGAAAGGAAGAGGTCAGGAGACCAAAGAAATTGACAAAAAAATGGGAATTCATCCATCTACTCTGTATTTCAGAGGCTGCACATGTGAGACTTGTCAATGCAGTCCGATTGATAAGTTCAACTGTTGTGGTCGTACTTCTACTGACTGTAGTGGCTGTTAGTTACTACTGTCCAAACATGGTGAGCTCAATGTCTTGAAATATGGGACACAGGGAACTTTGGTATAGTTTGGGGATTTCCACAAAAGTCGGGTAGTAAGTTTGAAGTTTCTCTGTTGGGGGTGTTATTTCTGATCATGAGAGGTGCAAGAGGCCGTTTGCATAGAAAACCTGTCCAGATGTAGACCTATTCAGTCACATTCCTATTTTTAGCCTTGAGCTCTGTCTCACAGTATTTCACACGCTTTGCTGTTTACAGCGAAGCACTGAAGTGAAAATGTATAATGATGAACACAGGAATATAAATAAGACTTGGGGTCTCTCCAAACATAGCTTCCATCTACATGTAAAGTCACAATGAAGAATATGAACCTGACATTTTCTGTGGTTTTTGTTCTCAGACGCAGCAACTCAAGGGCCTTAAGCAGAAGCCGTGTACCAGACCACACACATAGACAGGATGTTGTCAGTACATTTAATAACAGCAAACTGCAATCTTTTGTCAAGCCATACATGTGGACTGTTTATCTTGCATTGTGCAAGTGTATAATATCTGTCTTGTCTACTCACTCCTTGCATGCTGTAGTGTAATGTAGTGAACATTATTGTTAAGTCCACATTATTGTCAAGTCCACATTTTCATTATGTTGATAACTGATACACTCAGCCTTCCATTTCATGTTTTACGCATGCACTAGTTGAGCTATTGAGCTAGTGAATAACAATGTATGGATCCCTGCAATGGTTTCAGTAAAGTTCAAAGGATATCAAATGCCCGACCTCCATTCCTATAATCATAAGACATACAACATAAATAGAGACGTTACATATGCTCTCTTGCAAACTCTAGTTGATATGATTGCCTATTTTTGTGGACTTCATTTTGTGAAGTAGTGGAAATTGAATGAGAGTTTTGAAAGGGATGAAAACATTTTCTAGAGTACTACATACTACAGTATCATTGTTGGATACTATTGTTGGAAATGTTTCTATTCATTATAAATGTGTTGGTGTGAGCTTTTTATAAGCTCAGTATTATAGGCCTGTGGAGTTTGGAACCCAGCATTTGAAAGTTAATAGGAAGACTGTGTGTTACACATTGCAAAAAGGTCTAATGTAACACTGTCACGCCTGCTCCTGCTCTCCCTCTCTGGCACTCAAGGGCGCCAGATGGCCTTCATTACGTACACCTGTCACCATCATTACGCGCAGCTGCACATCATTGGACTCACCTGGACTCCATTACCTTGTTGATTACCACTCCTATATCTGTCTATTTCTTTAGTTAGATCCCTGTGTCAGCATTAATGTCGTTGTGTGTTCCTGTCCAGATGCTGTCCTGTGCTCTTCCATGTCCGTGGTTAATTAAATGTTCACTCCCTGTACCTGCTTCTCATCCCCAGCATTGTTCCTTACAGTCACTCCCCATCACTTACAAAGCCCTAGATAAAACAGACTCAAAGATTGAATGTTGTTGAAAAAATTAAAATCCACTTCAGTAGATACCAACCTACACCGTTAGTGTAAGAAATTGTATTAGATATTGGTAACTTGTTTTAACAACTTCTCAACATTACCTATAAGTTGACAACATACACACCCCCTCTTTCTCTTGGACATATGCTGGACACATAGGACATATACACGGCACCCACAATTCCCCTCCCCCATGACAATCACACAGACACACCCAACCCATGGTTGGACCTCAGGACAAAGAACTCTCAGGAACCAATGGAACGTGGACACCAGGCCTGATCAGGACTACCCAAGACCCAGATCGACCAATCGGAAGGCCGGACTCGCAGATCTACCTACTTTGCTTGTTGTCTATATAGTACTGAACATTTCTGGAAACTGCCTCTTTCCCGGACGATTCACTAGGAGTCAGACTGAAAGAGCCTTGCTGCAAGATTTTACTAAGATATCTTTACATGTAATTAAACGGCCTTATTATAAAATTATCCACCTCGTCCTATTGTCTCCTCTTGTTCTCCTGTCAACAGTAAACGTTTTATTAACATTAGTCACTACATATGAATCCCACAGCCTCTAACTGTAATGATACAGTTATCAAGGTGACGGAGTACTAGAAAGTCAAAGAAGATGATAAAGTAGTAACCCATAGTAACTGATTGAACAAATACATGTTTGGGTTGCATTGTAATCAGAACATCATATTATAGAAATTGTCCAACTCACTGCTTCCTAAATGCTGCTGCATTAGCGATCATTTACCATACATTTTGCTGTTGTTAAATTCATCACAATAAATGCATGTGGCACACAGGTTCTCTCTTAAAGATGGATAGCCATTGTAATATATTATTTTCATGATCTCTTTTCTACTGATTATGTGTGTGTAAACAATCACATAGTTTATAATAAGCAGTCGTGCTGCGTCCAGCCATCTCACTCAATGTATTACCTGGTGTTCATCAGAAAGGTGTGTGGTAGTTGGGAGAGAACTCAAAGGTACAGTAATACCTAAGTACCGGTGCTTGTTATGGTGAATCAAAAAGTAGTAACTAGGTAATTATTATGTAACTACTAGATGAAATGAACGAAGACATTTGACTATGTGTGTCTTTAATATAAGCAGGGCGAAGTGGGCCATTGGATCTCTGTGATGTAAACTCTCATCGTGATCAAAGATGCTTCTAATAGGCCCCTATTGTTTCCCAGATATTCACACTCAAAAACTGTACATGATGATACCTACCTACCTCCTCAGTCTTTTATAGTGTCAGAGAGGCCTAGAAAATCACAAAAGGCTTCAAGTCACATCATGGGTTCCATCTTTCTTAGGATATGTGAGTATCTTTACAAATGCAGATTAGTGTAAGCAAATGGTCTCAAAATGATCCATACATACAGTATGTACTCAGTATGCAGTCAGTCTACTACTAATAGTTGTATGTTTATCTATGTTTCTTGGGACTGCCTGTTTCGTAAATCTCCCATTATTTCTACACAGTCACAGTAACAGCAGCTGGTGGAAGGAGCTATAGGAGGATGGGCTCATTGTAAAGATGGGAATGGAATGAATGGAACGGTATCAAAACACATCAAACACATGGAAAACACGTTTGACTCTGTTCCGTCTATGCCATTCTAGCCATTACAATGAGCCTGTACTCCTATAGCTCCTCCACCAGCCTCCTCTGTTTAACAATGACTATTCCTCTGGCCGATTATATACTTTATACTTCCATTGAAGTAAGATTTGTGGTCATACTTCTGCTGACTGTCGTGGCTGTTAGTTCCTGCTGTTCAAAAAGAGGTAATAATGATGATTAATGTCTCTTTTTTGGATGACATACAGTAGTGATCTACTGACAGATAATAACTTTTGGAAACCCTTCCTGTGAATACTCTCTTCATAATGCATTACAAACACACGTACACTGAGTGTACAAAACATTAAGAACACCTTTCCATGACATCGACTGACCAGGTGAATCCAGGTGAAAGCTTTGATCCCTTATTGATGTCACTTGTTAAATCCACTTATATGTTCTTAACTGACCTGCTTAGTTAAATGAAGGGGAGGAGACTGGTTAAATATGTTTTTTAAGCCTTGAGACATGGATTGTGTATGTATGCCATTCAGAGGGTGAATGGGCAAGACAACAGATTTAAGAGCCTTTGAATGTGATATGGTAGTAGGTGCCAGGCGCTCTGGTTTGTGTCAAGAGCTGCAACGCTGCTGTGGTTTTCCACATTCAACAGTTTGCTGTGTGTATCAATGGTCCACCACCTGAAGGACACCCAGCCAACTTGACAACTGTGGGAAGCATTTGAGTCAACATTGGCCAGCATCCCTGTGGAAAGCTTTCGATACCTTGTGCATGCCCCGACAAATTGAGGCTGTTCTGAGGGCAAATGGGGTGCAACTCAATATTAGGAAGGTGTTCATAATGGTAGGTATACTCAGTGTATAATGCCTTATGAGACATGATTAACACGTTATAATTGCTCTTAAATATAACTACATTCATGAAGCATTAAACACTAGTTTTATTACTCCTCACAAATGACATCATTGTGTTGAACCTTTTCTTTCTTTTTTATTGAACCTACAACGGGATTATGCTGTTACATTTTAGTGGGATATAAATTATCAATAGGCTTTTATTTGTCTTTTGGCAAAAAGTTAACATGCTAAGATATGTGTTAATATATTGTAGAGAAAAGAGCAAAGCAGCGAGTGCCCAAGGAAGATACTTGAGGTAAGCCTAATAACAGTCTATTTTCATATCCATACTAATGTTGTACAACAAGAGATATTGAAACAATGGACCTTGTTTCATTTTCACAGGCACTGAAGCTAAAAAGGACTACTACAGTACGTACTGTAATCTGCCAACCTGGTCCAATGGTACAATATGACGGTGACCCCAAGGGGCAAATTAGCTTTACAGGGCCAGCCTTTTGTCAAGAAAATGTGGGAAGTGAATGAGCAACCTACAATCATTAACCAATGTTACTTTGCTCAATGGTTATTTATAGTACTGTTGTTAGCATTAATTGCTATAAGTTTGTTGTAACATTACCTGATGCTATGGGGTAGTGACATTCACTATGAAGGAATTAATTTAGAATATATTGACAGAATGCTTAAGAATGTATAGGTTGTTTATTGGTATAATTAAGAAATAAGGCATGGGGGTGTGTGGTTTATGTCCAATATACCACGGCTAAGGGCTGTTCTTATGGATACCATATATCACAAACCCCAGAGGTGACTTATTTCTATTATAAACTGGTTACCAATGTAATTAGAGCAGTAAAAATAAATGTTTTGTCATACCCGTTGTATAGGTCTGATATATCACGGCCTCTCAGCCAATGAGCATTCAGGGCTGGAACCACCCAGTTTATAATACATCTTAAGATTCAAGAGTATAATGCGTTTTTTTGTATATTGAAGGAAAACTCTACCCAAAAACTCTCTTTTGGCATTTGTTTTATTAGTACATTGTTGATATAGTCCCAAAATGTTTTGCTTGTCATCAATCAAGTTTTGAAGATAAGGGCCAGATATCTGTATTTTTTAAGTTATATATGATACATTTTTCATCATATAATGCCAAATGCAGCATCTGATACAAAATGCATCATACAGACCAGATTTCTGTATTTTGAAAGTTACATATCTTTAAAACGTCATTGCTGACATGCAAAACATTTTTGGACTATGTCAACAACGGACTAATGAATATAGTTTGAGTGGAGTTTTTCTTTAATAGCCATTTATTTCACACAGTTTTTGTCTATGCAAAGATACATGCACAGTTCTTCTCTTATTTGTCTTTTGTCATTTACACTATAGCTACATGTGAAACTGTATCAGTTAACCATATAGCACTATGAATATAACAGAACCTCTAACGTATAAGGGATTGAACACTTTGTTACAAGAGTATGGTTGAATCCATTCTCAGTATATGAGGAACGTTATCAGCTATAGTCCATTTTTGTATTCGTACAACGTGAGGTTACTGTTGTGAGTCTACATGTGTGAGGCACATCAACATTGGATTTCTCTGAAACTTAACCTTTACACAATGTCTCAGCCAAAACATCATGGCAGCATTAGGACTCACATGGCTTGTGAACTTTGAGTATGTTCTACTTTTCTAGTGATAGAAATGATCAAGAGCAACATTTCTTTAAATGATCTATGTTTCTAGTATCTTACAAAGCTAATCTACATTATAGAGAAACAGAACTTAATCAAGTATTCTTGTTCCAAGTAGTCACAGCATCCAAACTTGCCAAATCTGAATACACAGGAAAAGTATTTCTGTTTAAAAATATAGTATCTACATTATATACAGTACTCAAACAAAAAACATTTTATTCAAACAAACAGTTGTTAATCATTCACTTATTCTTGGAAGTTATCCACTTATTGAGTATCCTGATCTATGCAGATACCTACCCTGCAAGGCTCTTTGTCACAACATTCATGGTGAGAGAAGGGGGTAACATAGATTTTAAATGTAGCATTGTCAGCCTGGAACAACACTGGGTCGAGGTTCAGGTTTACCTTTGTAGGAATGGAGATGGGATAAGAATGACTGTTCTGTAAGAAGCTGAAGATGACACCAGTTTCACCATGAAGAATGTTACAAAATGTAACGGCAGTCTAAGTCGTCCTCCTCCTCAGACAAGGAGAGGCGAGAAGGATCAGAGGACCAATACGCAGCGTGGTAATTTTCCATAATAAATTTAATCAACACTAAACAACACACTATACAAAATAACATACCGTCACAGTCCTAGCTGATGCAGCCCACAAACACAGAGACAGGAAATAACCACCCACAATCCCCAACACAAAACAAGCCACCTATGTATGATTCTCAATCAGGGACAACGATTGACAGCTGTCTCTGATTGAGAACCATATCAGGCTGAACATAGAAACAAACGAACTAGACACACAACATAGAATACCCACCCCAACTCACGCCCTGACCAACTAAACACATACAAAACAACAGAAAACAGGTCAGGAACGTGACACAAAGAAGCCTCCGGCATCAACAGCTGTGTGTACACCAGAGATAACCTTCTACCAGATCAAGTGTAGTCAACAGGAGAGAATTTACTAGTCATCCAGGTCTATGGGGAAGAATGTAAGCTTTTGTTAATGTGTGTGTATGTTTGTAATGATTAGAAATAATGGTGAGTGGATTGCTGTGCATATTCAGAATTTATCAATTAGATGTCTGGTTGAGTATTTTTTCTTCAGACACAAAAATACAGCATATACTATTAAACCACAAATTACATTCTTGATACTAAATCAGCTTACACTTATGGGCAAATTTTTACTTGCACTTGTCACGTGGGCATGCATGATTTGGGAGACAGGCGCAGGAATGCGTAATAGGGGTTTTATTCAGGCCAAATTACGGCGTGCAGTGTAAAGGCACGGGGACAAGACCAAAAAAACACGTAACAAAACACAGGGTTGAAACACAAACAAAAGAGCGAGGAGTACCTCGAATAAATAACAGAAGCGCACGATGATTATCACACGGGACGAGACCCGCAACCATCTGTGCAATCCACAAGGGCACGAAAGCCCAGAACACAGAGCACAGGTACTCACACGACCAACGGACATAGTAACAATAATCAACACCACCATGGTGAACAAAGGGGACATATATATAAATACGATCAGTGGGAATAGGGGCCAGGTGTGCACAATGAAAGTTCCAGGGGGTTCCGTGACACCACTTAAATTAAATATTCTGCTTTTTCTTTTTTACGTAGAAGTTACGGTTCACCCTTTTTTAGTATTTTGTTTCATGCAGAGATCAACCCCACAAAGCTCTATGTACCACCTAATGTGAGTGAAGGGGGGACTGTAGATTTTAAATGTAGCACTGCTGGCGTCAGAGGACCTGAGGACAAGGTTCATGTTTACCTTTGCAAGAATGGAGTTGGGATAAGAATTGCGGCGCTGGAGAAAGGTGAAGATGATGCTATTTTCACCAATAAAGATGTTACAAGAGAAGACTCAGGCAACTACAGCTGTGTATACACCAGAAATAAACTCATACCCAGTCAGGTGAACTCAAAAGAGAGAATTATCTTGTCTTTCAGGTCTATGGAGATGTGGAAGGTAAGATTCTGACAATGTTTGTGTATATTGTATAATGTACACTACAGTTCAAAATTTTGGGGTCACTTAGAAAAAACGTGTCCTTTAAAATAACATCAAACTGATCAGAAATACAGTGTAAAGGCGATTCCGTGATGCAGGCCTTCTAGGCAGAGTTCCTCTGTGTTCTTTTGCCCATCTTAAAATTTTATTTTTATTGGCCAGTCTGAGATAAGGCTTTTTCTTTGCAACTGTTGACGTTTAGAATGGTGTACTATTTAATGAAGCTGCCAGTTGAGGACTTGTGAGGCGTCTGTTTCTCAAAGTAGACACTCTAATGTACTTGTCCTCTTGCTCAGGCCTCCCACTCCTCTTTCTATTCTGGTTAGAGCCAGTTTGCGTTGTTCTGTGAAGGGAGTAGTACACAGCGTTCTACAAGATCTTCAGTTTCTTGGCAATTTCTCGCATTGAATAGCCTTCATTTCTCAGAACAAGAATAGACTGACGAGTTTCAGAAGAAAGTTCTTTGTTTCTAGCCATTTTAGGCTGTAATCAAACCCACAAATGCTGCTGCTCCAGATACTCAACTAGTCACAACGAGATGCGACACAACGAGACAACGAGATGCAACAATTCAAGTTAATTTATTCTGTCAATGGCGTTTGGCTTCTGATGTGATTGGTCTGAAGCCAAATCCAAACTGGCTTTCCTTGACATTTTTTTATTGATGTGCCAGGACTATTCACAGCTGAGCTCATTCAGTTTAACTCAATGCTGATTTGCTATTATTTTTTATCATGGGAGGCCAAATGCTCGCTGCCTTCCCTTGCAGTGAGACAGATACTCTACACGTACTGAGACAGAGGGGAGCTGTTTCGTTCGCTCAGATGCTTTCTCCAGTGAGATATATTCAGACTCTTGCGAATTCAAGGAAATGTATGAAACACCGAGAGATGAAAGATTATGAAAGACATGGCATGAAAGACATGCCACTGCCAAGTGGTGCACAAAAATGCATCAAAAAAGCTTTATCTGATGGCCGACAGTAGGAGAAAAATAAAAAAGCCCAGTGGCCGACAGTAGGGGAAGATAGAGCAAGATGGATAATGGCCAATATTATGCAAATTTACATATCAATGAAACATTTGATCTCAATACAGTTTTCTGTTCCCAAAGCAAGAATCTGTTACGAACAGAGTGGACTAAGTTTAATAGATTTAACCCTTTGCCAAAGAAAAAAGAAATGGCGTTGTTTAGAAGGTGTGCAAGGGCGATTTGAGTTATTGCACACGCACATTTCAAAGAATAGGTGCCAATAGGATCTCCCTAGCTAGTGTTTGGCTCTGCTCCTCTCCTTGCTTGTTTTGCCCACTATGACTCATTTGTTCCAATTGGAAACGACAGGCTGTGATCGATCTTGGGTTAGTTATAAAAGTCTTTGGTTCCTCGAGTGAGAGAACCGGCCCTCCTTCTCCCCCACTTCCTCTCCCAGAAAACAAAGCTGACGACTGCCAGAGACCAAGCGGTGCTCATGAAAGCAACCCCCATTCTGTGAACACTGATAAGCCTCAGAGTGATGAGACAGATATGACAGCATGGAGTCTGAGATACAATAATATAAATAGGCTACCAGCTAATACTGTACTGTACCTTTTTTAGCTATCGATAGGTTAGTAGCCTAGACTGCGTTGTCTGAATAATGAAACAATACCTAGTAAGCTATTGTTTTGACAAGAGGAGGCTCCTCAGAGGAGGAAGGGGAGGACCAGCCTCCTCAGTGAAATGTCATAAAAATAAAAATAGTGAAACATTAAAAAGGTTATCCTTTTTAGATACAACTATATTTAATATATTCATATGCCACCAAATAACTGATTAAAATACACTGTTTAGCAATGAAGGTCTACTGTAACTTCAACAGCACTGTCTGGGTAGAACCATGGTGTAGCTGGAGGACAGCTAGCTTCCACCCTCCTCTGGCTACATTAACTTCAATACAAAACCTAGGAGGCTCATAGGACTCACCCCCTTCCATAGACATACATGTTAATTATGACCACTTCCGGAGGACGTCCTCCAACCAATCAGAGCTTTTGCAGCATGAACTGACATGTTGTCCATCCAATCATAGAATTAGGATCAGAGAATGAACAATCAAACAATCAATGAAATGTATTTATAAAGCCCTTTTTACATCAGCCGATATCACAAAGTGCTATACAGAAACCCAGCCCAAAACCCCAAACAGCAAGCAATGCAGATGTAGAAGCACGGTGGCTAGGAAAAACTCCTTAGAAAGGCCGAACCTAAGAAGAAACCTAGAGAGGAACCAGGCTTTGAGGGGTGGCCAGTCCTCTTCTGGCAGTGCTGGGTGGAGATTATAACAGTATATGGCCAAGATGTTCAAACGTTCATAGATGACCAGCAGGGTCAAATAATAATAATCACAGTGGTTGTAGATGGTGCAACAGATCAGCACCTCAGGAGTAAATGTCAGTTGGCTTTTCTAACTCATTCAGAGTTAGAGACAGCAGGTGCGGTAGAGAGAGTCGAAAACAACAGGTCCGGGACAAGGTACCACGTCCAGTGAACAGGTCAGGGTTCCTTAGCCGCAGGCAGAACAGTTGAAACTGGAGCAGCAGCAGGTGGACTGGGGTGGACTGGGGACAGCAAGGAGTCATCAGGCCAGGTAGTCCTGAGGCATGGTCCTACTGCTCAGATCCCCTGAGAGAAGAGAGAAAAGAGAGAAAGAGAGAGAGAGAGAGAGAGAGAGAGAGAGTTAGAGTGAGCATACTTAAATTCACACAGGACACCGGATAACACAGGAGAAATATTCCAGATATATCAGACTGATCCTAGCTCCTCGACACATAAACTATTGCAGAATAAATACTGGAGGCTGAGACAGGAGGGGTGACAGGTGGGGTGAACCTAGTGAGTTGTATTGGGATTGTGCCACTTAGCATTATGGGGGTTCTATGTGTTGAGAAGCTTGGCGACATTGTTGGATAGAGAATATGAGTGAAAAGTGATAGTTGAACATTTTTGGGGGGATATTATTCACTTCAAATTAGTTTTTTCAAATTACAGGAGATGGAGGAGATATATTATAAATTGTTTTCTTGGTTTTAGAAATGTATTTATGTGTTCAGTCAGTGCAATTTATTTAAATTTGCCTTGCTAACTGCGGTAGCTATCTACAGTACCAGCACGAGTTGTAGTTGTCTCAACCAGAATGGTAGAATGGCCAACGCTGACGAAATTGTTGTGGACTTTTTGTTGAAGAACCCATTTCGTTCTCTGGGGTACACGGAAAAGGTGCGAATTAAATGCGAGGGTCGACCTCTGCCTGAGATCAGTTTCATGAAGAAGAATGAAAAGGTGAGGGCCTTCAATACCAACTGGTCCCGGTCCCAGAGCGGTGGGGCCTGGAGTTTTCCTTATATGTTAACGTAACTAGGAAAACTCTGGACCCTATAAGGTATGACAGTGATTAATCAGTTGTAAAAAGGTTTATATGGGCTATGATGGGACCAGTTGGGATAAGAATGACTCTTTTGTAGAAAGGTAAAGATGACATCATTTTCACCATGAAGGATGTTACAAGAGAGGACTCAAGCATCTACAGCTGTGTGGTAGTACACCAGAGATAAACTTCTACAGGATCAAGTGAAGTCAACAGGGAAGAATTTACTAGTCATCCAGGTCTTTTGGGAAGAAAGTAAGCTTTTGTTAATGTTTGTGTATGTTTGTAATGATTAGAAAGAATGGTGTGTGGATTGCTGTGCATATTCAGTATTTGTCTGTTTGTTGTGTGATTGAGTATTTTTTCTTCAGACGCCAAAATACAGCATATTCTATTAAATCACAAATTACATTCTTAATACTAAATCAACTTACAGTTAGGGGAATATTTTTTACTTCCACTTAAGTCAAATTTAGGGTTTGCCCCTTTTGTTTTATGCAGAGATCTACTCCGCAAAGCTCTATGGACCATCTACTGTGACTGAAAGGGGGAATGTAGATTTGAAACGTAGCACTACTGGCATCACAAGAAGCTCGGACAAGGTTGGAGTTGGATGTGCAAATGGCCAATGAAATCCGATTAGGGTTGCAAAGCTACTGGTAATTTACCAAGGTTACAGGAATTTTCAGTAATTATGGTAATTAACAGAAAATATATGGCAATCTATTGTAAATTTGTCAATAAAATCATTTATAATATTAATTTATTATATCTGTGTCCATATTGTCCATGAGTTTCTAGTAGATAGACCATACGGTTCAAGAGAAAATAACTTAATTAATTTTAAAAAACAATAGTATTCACTAAATTGATGGTTTATATTTAGAATAATGTTTTACAGCTTTGTCATGAATTTCTTTACATCTTATTTAATTGTTTCATATGATAAGGCCACACGGAGGTCCAGAGACTATTACAGACACCTGTGATAATCTGAAGTACCCAAAAGGGCCACTAGATGTCTTGTGATAGATTACATAAAATCCTTAAAAGATACCAACATTTTTATTTATTTATTTTATTTATTTCACCTTTATTTAACCAGGTAGGCAAATTGAGAACACGTTCTCATTTACAATTGCGACCTGGCCAAGATAAAGCAAAGCAGTTCGACACATACAACAACACATAGTTACACATGGAGTAAAACAAACATACAGTCAATAATACAGTGAAAAATAAGTCTATATACAATATGAGCAAGTGAGGTGAGATAAGGGAGGTGAAGGCAAACAAAATATATATATAAATAAATAAAAATATAAAAAGGCCATGGTGGCGAAGTAAATACAATATAGCAAGTAAAAAAAAGTAAAAAAAGTAGAGATAGTAGAGATAGAAAAAAGTAGAGATAAAAATAATGGGGTGCAAAGTAGCAAAATAAATAAATAAATAAATACAGTAGGTAAAGAGGTAGTTGTTTGGGCTAAATTGTAGATGGGCTATGTACAGGTGCAGTAATCTATGAGCTGCTCTGACAGCTGGTGCTTAAAGCTAGTGAGGGAGATAAGTGTTTCCAGTTTCAGAGATTTTTGTAGTTCGTTCCAGTCATTGGCAGCAGAGAACTGGAAGGAGAGGCGGCCAAAGGAAGAATTGGTTTTGGGGGTGACCAGAGAGATATACCTGCTGGAGCGCGTGCTACAGGTAGGTGCTGCTATGGTGACCAGCGAGCTGAGATAAGGGGGGACTTTACCTAGCAGGGTCTTGTAGATGACCTGGAGCCAGTGGGTTTGACGACGAGTATGAAGCGAGGGCCAGCCAACGAGAGTGTACAGGTCGCAGTGGTGGGTAGTATATGGGGCTTTGGTGACAAAACGTATGGCACTGTGATAGACTGCATCCAATTTATTGAGTAGGGTTTTGGAGGCCATTTTTTAAATGACATCACCGAAGTCGAGGATTGGTAGGATGGTCAGTTTTACAAGGGTATGTTTGGCAGCATGAGTGAAGGATGCTTTGTTGCGGAATAGGAAGCCAATTCTAGATTTGACTTTGGATTGGAGATGTTTGATGTGAGTCTGAAAGGAGAGTTTACAGTCTAACCAGACACCTAGGTATTTGTAGTTGTCCACATATTCTAAGTCAGAGCCGTCCAGAGTAGTGATGTTGGACAGGCGGGCAGGTGCAGGCAGCGATCGGTTGAAGAGCATGCATTTAGTTTACTTGTATTTAAGAGCAAATGGAGGCCACGGAAGGAGAGTTGTATAGCATTGAAGCTCGCCTGGAGGGTTGTTAACACAGTGTCAAAAGAAGGGCCAGAAGTATACAGAATAGTGTCGTCTGCGTAGAGATGGATCAGAGAATCACCAGCAGCAAGAGCGACATCATTGATGTATACAGAGAAGAGAGTCGGTCCAAGAATTGAACCCTGTGGCACCCCCATAGAGACTGCCAGAGGCCCGGACAACAGACCCTCCGATTTGACACACTGAACTCGATCAGAGAAGTATTTGGTGAACCAGGCGAGGCAATCATTAGAGAAACCAAGGCTGTCGAGTCTGCCGATGAGGATGTGGTGATTGACAGAGTCAAAAGCCTTGGCCAGGTCAATGAATACGGCTGCACAGTATTGTTTCCTATCGATGGCGGTTAAGATATCGTTTATGACCTTGAGCGTGGCTGAGGTGCACCCATGGCCAGCTCTGAAACCAGATTGCATAGTGGAGAAGGTATGGTGGGATTCGAAATGGTTGGTAATCTGTTTGTTGACTTGGCTTTCGAAGACCTTAGAAAGGCAGGGTAGGATAGATATAGGTCTGTAGCTGTTAGGGTCAAGAGTGTCCCCCCCTTTGAAGAGGGGGATAACCGCAGCTGCTTTCCAATCTTTGGGAATCTCAGACGACACGAAAGAGAGGTTGAAAAGGCTAGTAATAGGGGTGGCAACAATTTCAGCAGATAGTTTTAGAAAGAAAGGGTCCAGATTATCTAGCCCGGCTGATTTGTAAGGGTCCAGATTTTGCAGCTCTTTCAGAACATCCGCTGACTGTATTTGGGAGAAAGAGAAATGGGGAAGGCTTGGGCGAGTAGCAGAGGGGAGGGCAGTGCTGTTGACCGGGGTAGGGGCAGCCAGGTGGAAAGCATGGCCAGCCGTAGAAAAATGCTTATTGAAATTCTCAATTATAGTGGATTTGTCGGTGGTGACAGTGTTTCCTATCTTCAGTGCAGTTGGAAGCTGGGAGGAGGTGTTCTTATTCTCCATGGACTTTACAGTGTCCCAGAACTTTTTTGAATTTGTGTTGCAGGAAGCAAATTTCTGCTTGAAAAAGCTAGCCTTGGCTTTTCTAACTGCCTGTGTATATTGGTTTCTAGCTTCCCTGAAAAGTTGCATATCACGGGGGCTGTTCGATGCTAATGCAGAACGCCATAGGATGTTTTTCTGTTGGTTAAGGGCAGTCAGGTCAGGAGAGAACCAAGGGCTATATCTGTTCCTGGTTCTAAATTTCTTGAATGGGGCATGCTTATTCAAGATGGTGAGGAAGGCATTTTTTAAAAATATCCAGGCATCCTCTACTGACGGGATGAGATCAATATCCTTCCAGGATACATCGGCCAGGTCGATCAGAAAGGCCTGCTCGCTGAAGTGTTTCAGGGAGCGTTTGAAAGTGATGAGTGGAGGTCGTTTGACCGCTGACCCATTACGGATGCAGGCAATGAGGCAGTGATCGCTGAGATCTTGGTTGAAAACAGCAGAGGTGTATTTGGAGGGCAAGTTGGTTAGGATGATATCTATGAGGGTGCCCGTGTTTACGGAATTGGGGTGGTACCTGGTAGGTTCATTGATAATTTGTGTGAGATTGAGGGCATCAAGCTTAGATTGTAGGATGGCTGGGGTGTTAAGCATGTTCCAATTTAGGTCGCCTAGCAGCACGAGCTCTGAAGATAGATGGGGGGCAATCAGTTCACATATGGTGTCCAGAGCACAGCTGGGGGCAGAGGGTGGTCTATAGCAGGCGGCAACGGTGAGAGACTTGTTTTTAGAGAGGTTGATTTTTAAAAGTAGAAGTTCAAATTGTTTGGGAACAGACCTGGATAGTAAAACAGAACTCTGCAGGCAATCTTTGCAGTAGATTGCAACACCGCCCCCTTTGGCCGTTCTATCTTGTCTGAAAATCTTGTAGTTGGGGATGAAAATGTCTGAATTTTTGGTGGTCTTTCTAAGCCAGGATTCAGACACGGCTAAAACATCCGGGTTGGCAGAGTGAGCTAAAGCAGTGAACAAAACAAACTTAGGGAGGAGGTTTCTAATGTTAAAATGCATGAAACCAAGGCTATTACGGTTACAGAAGTCATCAAAAGAGAGCGCCTGGGGAATAGGAGTGGAGCTAGGTACTGCAGGGCCTGGATTCACCTCTACATCACCAGAGGAACAGAGGAGGAGTAGGATAAGGGTACGGCTAAAAGCTATGAGAATTGGTCGTCTAGAGCATCTAGAACAGAGAGTAAAAGGACGTTTCTGGGGGCGATAAAATAGCTTCAAGGAATAATGTACAGACAAAGGTATGGTAGGATGTGAATACAGTGGAGGTAAACCTAGGTATTGAGTGATGATGAGAGAGATATTGTCTCTAGAAACATCATTGAAACCAGGTGATGTCATCGCATATGTGGGTGGTGGAAATGAAAGGTTGGATATGGTATAGTGAGCAGGGCTAGAGGCCCTACAGTGAAATAAGCCAATAAACACTAACCAGAACAGCAGTGGACAAGGCATATTTACATTAAGGAGAGGCATGCTTAATCGAGTGATCAATAAGGGTCCAGTGAGTAGAGGTTGGTTGGGGTCACGGCGATCCAGACAGCTGGCCGGGTAGATGGCTATCGGTAGCAAGATAGCATAGGATGGAGGTCTATTTTTAGACACCTCGTGCGTTTCCGTCGGTAGATTAGTGGGGTTCCGTGTCTTGTAGAGGGGATCAATCCAATTGGCAAAATAGATATAGTGACCCAAGAAAAAAATAAAAAAAAATAAAAAAAATAAAAAATAAATAAATAAAAATAAAAATAAATAATAAACATTTTTTTTGTCCGAAATACTTATTAAGATAGCAGCCGATAAGACAGCTAACGATTAGCGGGCCCCAGGTGAGCGTTCAACATTCTGGAAGTTTAATGGTAAAATGTGAAAGTTTCCAGTAATATACCCTCCCTTTGCAACCCTAAATCTGATTGATATGTTCAGTTATTGTGGTCATACTTCTGCTGACTGTAGTGACTGTTAGTTACTGAAAAGTAGGCTAATCATGATGTCTCTTTCTCTTTCTGGAAGACAAACAGTAGTAATGCACTGGCAGATAAAAAAAGAATTATTGAGAACTACACTATATAAACAAAAGTATGTGGTCACCCCTTCAAATCAGTGGAATCAGCTATTTCAGCCACAGTCATTGCTGAAAGGTGTATAAAATCGAGCACATAGCCATGTAATCTCCATAGACAAACATTTGCAGTAGAATGGCCTTACTGAAGAGCTCAGTGACTTTCAACGTGGCACCGTCATAGGATGCCACCTTTCCAACAAGTCAGTTCATCAAATTCCTGCCCTGCTAGAGCTTCCCCCGGTCAACTGTAAGTGCTTTTATTGTGAAGTGGAAACGTCTAGGAGCAACAACGGCTGAGCCAAGAAGTGGTAGGCCACACAAGTTCACAAAATGGGACCGCCGAGTACTGAAGTGTGTAGCATGTAAAAATCATATGCTCTTGGTTGCAACACTCATTACGAGTTCCAATCTGCCTCTGGAAGCAATGTCAGCACAAGACCTGTTAGTCGGGAGCTTCATGAAATGGGTTTCCATGGTTAAGCAGCCGCACATAAGCCTAAAATCACCATCCGGGATGCCAAGGGTCGGCTGGAGTGGTGTAAAGCTCGCCGCCATTGGACACCGGAGCAGTGGAAACGTGTTCTCTGGAGTGATGAATCAAGCTTCACCATCTGGGACTCCGACGCACGAATCTGGGTTTTGCGGATGCCCGAATACAAAGTGCCAATTGTAAAGTTTGGTGGAGGATAAATAATGGTCTGTGGCTGTTTTTCGTGGGATGGGCTAGGCCCCTTAGTTCCAGTGAAGGGAAATCCTAGCACTACAGCATACAATGACATTCTAGATCATTCTGTGCTTTCAACATAGTGGTAACAGTTTGGGGAAGGTCCTTTCCTGTTTCAGCATGACATTTCCCCCGTGCACAAAGCGAGGTCCATACAGAAATGTTTTTTTTTTTAGATCGTTGTGGAAGAACATGACTGGCTTGCACAGAGGCCTGACCTCAACCCTATCGAACACCTTTGGGATGAATTGGAACGCCGACTGCGAACCAGGCCTAATCGCCCAACATCAGTGCCCAACCTCACTAATGCTCTTCTGGCTGAATGGAAGCAAGTCCCCGCAGCAATGTTCGAAAATCTAGTGGATAGCCTTCCCAGAACAATGGAGGCTGTTATAGCAGCAAAGGGGGGGACCAACTCCATGTTAATGCCAATGACTTTGGAATGAGATGTTCGATGAGCAGATGTTATAGGTTCACATTTTAGTGTGAACTTAAAAAGGGTTGTATTTAAAACTGTTACTTCTACAGTGGGATACATAACGTACAAAATGGCTGCAGTCACAATTAATTGGACCTCTGGTAGGATGGGTGATAGATAGAATGTTATATAAAGTATATAAACTAAGAATTTAATCATATCAACTGTATTGAACCCCTTAATCTGCCAAATTTCTATACTGTTTGGAATGTAGAATTTGGAATTATTATAAACCAATCTGTAAACAGTCAAGTTTAGCAAGATATTTGTTTATATATTGTAACTGTAGATTAGTCCACTAGCAGTTATGTAAGGAAAGCCTGTAAATGTAACTAAAAATGTGATATTTAATAAATTAACACATTTGATATAAAGTTCTACATGTTGCTGATGATTTCAATGGTAGCTTATGTACCAGGCCACTTCTCCTCTGCAACATAAGGGTGTGACACTGTAATGACGAAATGTCTTTGTTATGACAGTATGCCTAAATATGTCCATGTTATTTGAGAAAACGCACCAAACAGACTTATGTTCCGGGTTTTGATTCGTACAATGCGTGGTTACCATCATTAGTCTGAATAGGTAATGTACGTCAACAATGCATTTCGCTGAAATCATCACTCCACACCACTGAAGTCTCAGCCAATATCATGGCAGCATTAGGACTCCTATGGCTTGTGATCTGTGAGTATTTTCAACATTTCAAGTAATACAAACATTTTCAGAGAAATATTTATGTTCATTTCCTGAACAAAATACTTTCCCTAAGTGTATTCATTTGTCCATGCAGCCACAGCATCCATCCTTGTCAAATGTGAAGATGCAAAATCTGAAAACAAAAGTAAAGTATTTCTGTAATTTTTTTTTGTAGTGATTAGTATTTTGGCAATATTTAATACATCAGTGTATAAAATACAGTATATACTTTTAAAACACAAATTGCATTCTTAATAATACACACACTTACATTTAAGTGAAATCCTAACTTCCACTTAAGTCAAATTTTCAAAAAGAAAATGAAGGGTTCACCCTTAATTGGTATTTGTTTTTATGCAGAGATCTACCCAGCAAAGATCTTTGGACCATCTAATGTGACTGAAGGGGTAAATGTCACATTTAAATGTAGCACTACTGTCATCAGAGAACCTGAGGACAAGTTTAATTTTTACCTTTGCAAGAATGGAGTTGGGATAAGAATTGAGGCGCTGGAGAAAGGTGACAATGACGCTATTTTCACCATGAAGAATGTTACAAGAGAAAACTCAGGCAACTACAGCTGTGTGTACACCAGAGATAAACCTGTACCCAGTCAGGTGAAGTCAACAGGAGAGAATTTACTAGTCTTTCAGGTTGATGGAGAACGGAAAGGTAAGATTCTGTTGATATTTGTGTATAATGTATGTTTGTAGTGATAAGATTGCTATCCATACGGTATATTTGTCAATTTGTTGCAGTGCAGTTTGAATATTTGTAATTCAGTCACATTTTCAGCCAATATATTGCTTTGTAGTTAAAGGCTACATACTCTGACTCAGCAACAAGTTAAATATGTGAATCTTACAGACAGTTTTTTGTTTCTTACTTTTATGCAACTGGAAAGCCCAGTGATAAATAATACATACATTAACATATGGCTTTATATTTGCATATTCACTGATGTACCACATAGACATAGTCCAACTGCAACCTACGGACAATTATATCAGGAAATTAGACTGGCACTGCAAGGCTAATCATTAGTTACACGGTATCAGACACATTTCAATGTTGCTGATGTGCACACCATAAACAATGAAGATGAGGTCAGAGGACTGATGTGTTTCTTCAAAATGAATCGTTCAGTTGACTACACTTTGCCCATATTTGGTAAAGATGTCTGTCTCTATAGAAAACTGGTATTAAGGACAATACCACAAACACACAAGGTAGAGAGAGTTATCTAATGTTTCAACAAAATGTTAACACCGTGATCATGTTCGTCTTTATCCTGTGTGAGTATATTTCAAATAATGAACCTATTTTATCATATTTTTGTAACAATATTAACTTTCAATTTGTTTCACGTTTTGCAATTTATTCCTTGTCAAGAGACCATAGCCCAAGCAAAAGGTATGTCAACGTTGTTTCATTAACGTTGTTATCGTTAACCAAAAAAGTTGTATGTTTTTTACATTTTTGAAGATTGAATTCGAATTTAAAGGTGCTACACAAGTTTTTTGTTGTTCAATTTTTGTATTTTAATTTCAGAAAATATTCATAATATATCTGTAGTAATAGTGGAATGATAGTGTTTCACAGTATTACTTAACCGCCAGTGTTGTGATTGGCTGTGATATTCGCCTATTGATTTTGTTCTGCTGTCGGCTTCTACGCCCCAGCAGGCTTGTCCAGCGCCCATGCCTCGGCCGGCCTATCAGGCTCGACCAAGTGGGACGCCGGGTGGCGCCCCTAGAGGGACTCACCTGGACTCCATTACCTTGTTGATTGCCACTCCTATATCTGTCTATTTCTTTGGTTAGATCCCTGTGTCAGCATTAATGTCGTTGTGTGTTCCTGTCCAGATGCTGTCCTGTCCTCTTCCATGTCCGTGGTTAATTAAATGTTCACTCCCTGTACCTGCTTCTCATCCCCAGCATTGTTCCTTACAGTGACTCCCCATCACTTACAAAGCCCTAGCTAAAACAGACTCAAAGATCGAATGTTGTTGAAAAAAATAAAATCCACTTCAGTAGATACCAACCTCCACCGTTAGTCACTACATATGAATCCCACAGCTTCTAGTCTCTAACTGTAATGATACAGTTATCAAGGTGACGGAGTACTAGAAAGAAAGTCAAAGAAGATGATAAAGTAGTAACCCATAGTAACTGATTGAACAAATACATGTTTGGGTTGCATTGTAATCAGAACATCATATTATAGAAATTGTCCAAGTCACTGCTTCCTAAATGCTACTGCATTAGCGATCATTTACCATACATTTTGCTGTTAAATTCATCACAATAAATGCATGTGGCACACAGGTTCTCTTAAAGATGGATAGCCATTGTAATATATTATTTTCATGATCTCTTTTCTACTGATTATGTGTGTGTAAACAATCACATAGTTTATAATAAGCAGTCGTGCTGCGTCCAGCCATCTCACTCAATGTATTACCTGGTGTTCATCAGAAAGGTGTGTGGTAGTTGGGAGAGAACTCAAAGGTACAGTAATACCTAAGTACCGGTGCTTGTTATGGTGAATCAAAAAGAAGTAACAACTAGGTAATTATTATGTAACTACTAGATGAAATGAACGAAGACATTTGACTATGTGTGTCTTTAATATAAGCAGGGCGAAGTGGGCCATTGGATCTCTGTGATGTAAACTCTCATCGTGATCAAAGATGCTTCTAACAGGCCCCTATTGTTTCCCAGATATTCACACTCAAAAACTGTACATGATGATACCTACCTACCTCCTCAGTCTTTTATAGTGTCAGAGAGGCCTAGAAAATCACAAAAGGCTTCAAGTCACATCATGGGTTCCATCTTTCTTAGGATATGTGAGTATCTTTACAAATGCAGATTAGAGTAAGCAAATGGTCTCAAAATGATCCATACATACAGTATGTACTCAGTATGCAGGCAGTCTACTACTAATAGTTGTATGTTTATCTATTTTTCTTGGGACTGCCTGTTTCGTAAATCTCCCTTTATTTCTACACAGTCACAGTAACAGCAGCTGGTGGGAGGAGCTATAGGAGGATGGGCTCATTGTAAAGATGGGAATGGAATGAATGGAACGGTATCAAACACATCAAACACATGGAAAACACGTTTGATTCTGTTCCGTCTATGCCATTCTAGCCATTACAATGAGCCTGTACTCCTATAGCTCCTCCACCAGCCTCCTCTGTTTAACAATGACTATTCCTCTGGCCGATTATATACTTTATACTTCCATTGAAGTAAGATTTGTGGTCATACTTCTGCTGACTGTCGTGGCTGTTAGTTCCTGCTGTTCAAAAAGAGGTAATAATGATGATTAATGTCTCTTTTTTGGATGACATACAGTAGTGATCTACTGACAGATAACAACTTTTGGTAACCCTTCCTGTGAATACTCTCTTCATAATGCATTACAAACACACGTACACTGAGTGTAAAAAACATTAAGAACACCTTTCCATGACATCGACTGACCAGGTGAATCCAGGTGAAAGCTATGATCCCTTATTGATGTCACTTGTTAAATCCACTTATATGTTCTTACCTGACCTGCTTAGTTAAATGAAGGGGAGGAGACTGGTTAAATATGTTTTTTTTAAGCCTTGAGGCATGGATTGTGTATGTATGCCATTCAGAGGGTGAATGGGCAAGACAACAGATTTAAGAGCCTTTGAAAGGGGTATGGTAGTAGGTGCCAGGCGCTCTGGTTTGTGTCAAGAGCTGCAACGCTGCTGTGGTTTTCCACATTCAACAGTTTGCTGTGTGTATCAATGGTCCACCACCTGAAGGACACCCAGCCAACGTGACAACTGTGGGAAGCATTTGAGTCAACATGGGCCAGCATCCCTGTGGAAAGCATCCGACACCTTATAGGAACGTTGTACCCCGACAAATTGAGGCTGTTCTGAGGGCAAAAGGGGGGGGGGGGGGGGGGGGGGGGCTCAATATTTAGGAAGGTGTTCATAATGTTAGGTATACTCAGTGTATAATGCCTTATGAGACATGATTAACACATTATAATTGCAGGAGCTAATAACTGCTCTTAAATATAACTACATTCATGAAGCATTAAACACTAGTTTTACTGTACTCCTCACACATGGCATCATTGTAATTGAACCTACAACAAGGGATTATGCTTTTACATTTTAGTGAATATAAATAAATCATTTGGCTTTGATTTGTCTTTTGGCAAAAAGTTATTAACATGCTAAGATATGTGTTAATATTTTGTAGAGAAAAGAGCCAAGCAGCGAGTGCCCAAGGAAGATACTTGAGGTAAGCCTTATAACAGTCTATTATCATATCCATACTAACGTTGTACAACAAGAGATATTGAAACAATGGACTTTGTTTCATTTTCACAGGCACTGAATTTCACGCTTTTTCTAAAGTAGAACCCAGAAGCAGACCAGGACAAGGAGAGTAGGACGAAGGTGAGTATTTATTTACAAGTTTAAATGTAGAGGTAGAAAGATCCAGGTGGCGGAGCGGGCAGCGGAGGTGAGTTGATGGGAGTGAATAGGCAGATCCAAGGAAGTAACAGAAGCCACCGACGACCAGGCAGGAATGGGGTGAGTGTTCCGGGTGAATTACTGTAGACAGAACAAACGGAGGTAAGTTCAAGGCAAGCAAGACGTACAAAACAACAAAACAAACTCTAACAAACTGGAGGCTGATACGCTGGCACAACATACTGTTCATGGCTAACGATCCGGCAGGGAATGGATGTCAGGTCAGTGCTTATGAAATGGAGGGTTGATGATCAGGACCAGGTGTGCAGATAGCTGATGGGATACAGGTGCGGGTACTCAGAGATCTTCCAACTAGCTACGTCGCCCGGCAACCAGACAGGGTGCGTTCCAGGACACCGGAAAAAACCCTCCAGGACAGATCACAGGCAAAAACAGACTCAGGAAGTGGGATTCGTGACACTGAAGCTAAAAAGGACTACTACAGTACGTACTGTAATCTGCCAACCTGGTCCAATGGTACAATATGACGGTGACCCCAAGGGGCAAATTAGCTTTACAGGGCCAGCCTTTTGACAAGAAAATGTGGGAAATGAATGAGCAACCTACAATCAATAACCAATGTTACTTTGCTCAATGGTTATTTATAATACTGTTTTTAGCATTAATTGCTATAAGTTTGTTGTAACAATACCTGATGCTATGGGATAGTGACATTCACTATGAAGGAATTAATTTAGAATATATTGACAGAATGCTTAAGAATGTATAGGTTGTTTATTGATATAATTAAGAAATAAGGCATGGGGGGGGTTTATGTCCAATATACCACGGCTAAGGGCTGCTCTTATGGATACCATATAGCCATATATCACAAACCCCAGAGGTGACTTATTTCTATTATAAACTGGTTACCAATGTAATTAGAGCAGTAAAAATAAATGTTTTGTCATACCCGTTGTATAGGTCTGATATATCACGGTCTCTCAGCCAATGAGCATTCAGGGCTGGAACCACCCAGTTTATAATACATCTTAAGATTCAAGAGTATAATGCGTTTTTTTGTATATTGAAGGAAAACTCTACCCAAAAACTCTCTTTTGGCATTTGTTTTATTAGTACATTGTTGATATAGTCCCAAAATGTTTTGCTTGTCATCAATCAAGTTTTGAAGATAAGGGCCAGATATCTGTATTTTTTAAGTTATATACGATACATTTTGCATCATATAATGCCAAATGCAGCATCTGATACAAAATGCATCATACAGGCCAGATTTCTGTATTTTGAAAGTTACATATCTTTAAAACGTCATTGCTGACATGCAAAACATTTTTGGACTATGTCAACAACGGACTAATGAATATAGTTTTTGAGTGGAGTTTTTCTTTAATAGCCATTTATTTCACACAGTTTTTGTCTATGCAAAGATACATGCACAGTTCTTCTCTTATTTGTCTTTTGTCATTTACAGTATAGCTACATGTGAAACTGTATCAGTTAGCCATATAGCACTATGAATATAACAGAACCTCTTCATTTCTCTAATGACACGCCTACTCTTGAAACTGAACGTATAAGGGATTGAACACTTTGTTACAAAGGTATGGCTGAATCCATTCTCAGTACATGAGGAACGTTATCAGCTATAGGTCGTTTTTGAAATCGTACCATGTGAGGTTACTGTTATGAGTCTACATTTGTGAGGCACATCAACATTGTATTTCTCTGAAACCAAACCTCTACACAATGTCTCAGCCAAAACATCATGGCAGCATTAGGACTCACATGGCTTGTGACCTGTGAGTATGTTCTACTTTTCGAGTGATAGAAATGATCAAGAGCAACATTTCTTTAAATGATCTATGTTTCTAGTATCTTACAACGGTCGTCTGCATTATAGAGAAACAGGACTTAATCAAGTATTCTTGTTCCAAGTAGTCACAGCATCCAAACTTGCCAAATCTGAATACACAGGAAAAGTATTTCTGTTTAAAAATATAGTATCTACATTATATACAGTACTCAAACACAAAACAACATTTTATTCAAACAAACAGTTGTTTATCATCCACTTATTCTTGGAAGTTATCCACTTATTGAGTAATCTGATCTATGCAGATACCTACCCTGCAAGGCTCTTTGTCACAACATTCATGGTGAGAGAAGGGGGTAACAGATTTTAAATGTAGCACTGTCAGCCTGGAACAACACTGGGTCGAGGTTCAGGTTTACCTTTGTAAGAATGGAGATGGGATAAGAATGACTGTTCTGTAAGAAGCTGAAGATGACACCAGTTTCACCATGAAAGATGTTACAAAAGAAGCCTCCGGCATCTACAGCTGTGTAGTAGTACACCAGAGATAACCTTCTACCAGATCAAGTGAAGTCAACAGGAGAGAATTTACTAGTCATCCAGGTCTATGGAGAAGAATGTAAGCTTTTGTTAATGTGTGTGTATGTTTGTAATGATTAGAAATAATGGTGAGTGGATTGCTGTGCATATTCAGAATTTATCAATTAGATGTCTGGTTGAGTATTTTTTCTTCAGACACAAAAATACAGCATATACTATTAAACCACAAATTACATTCTTGATACTAAATCAGCTTACACTTATGGGCAAATTTTTACTTCCACTTGTCACGTGGGCATGAATGATTTGGGAGACAGGCGCAGGAATGCGTAATAGGGGTTTTATTCAGCCCAAATTACGGCGTGCAGTGTAAAGGCACGGGGACGAAGACCAAAAAAACACGTAACAAAACGCAGGGTTGAAACAAAAACAAAAGAGCGAGGAGTACCTTGAATAAATGACAGAAGCGCACGATGATTATCACAAGGGACGAGACCCGCAACCATCTGTGCAATCCACAAGGGCACGAAAGCCCAGAACACAGAGCACAGGTACTCACACGACCAACGGACATAGTAACAATAATCAACACCACTATGGTGAACAAAGGGGACATATATATAAATACGATCAGTGGGAATAGGGGCCAGGTGTGCACAATGAAAGTTCCAGGGGGTTCCGTGACACCAATTAAATTAAATATTCTGCTTTTTCTTTTTTACGTAGAAGTTACGGTTCACCCCTTATTTAGTATGTTGTTTCATGCAGAGATCAACCCCACAAAGCTCTATGGACCACCTAATGTGAGTGAAGGGGGGACTGTAGATTTTAAATGTAGCACTGCTGGCGTCAGAAGACCTGAGGACAAGGTTCATGTTTACCTTTGCAAGAATGGAGTTGGGATAAGAATTGTGGCGCTGGAGAAAGGTGAAGATGATGCTATTTTCACCAATAAAGATGTTACAAGACAAGACTCAGGCATCTACAGCTGTGTATACACCAGAAATAAACTCATACCCAGTCAGGTGAACTCAACAGGGGAGAATTATCTTGTCTTTCAGGTCTATGGAGATGTGGAAGGTAAGATTCTGACAATGTTTGTGTATATTGTATAATGTACACTACAGTTCAAAATTTTGGGGTCACTTAGAAAAAATTTGTCCTTTAAAATAACATCAAACTGATCAGAAATACAGTGTAAAGGCGATTCCGTGATGCAGGCCTTCTAGGCAGAGTTCCTCTGTGTTCTTTTGCCCATCTTAATATTTTATTTTTATTGGCCAGTCTGAGATAAGGCTTTTTCTTTGCAACTGTTGACGTTGAGAATGGTGTACTATTTAATGAAGCTGCCAGTTGAGGACTTGTGAGGCGTCTGTTTCTCAAAGTAGACACTCTAATGTACTTGTCCTCTTGCTCAGGCCTCCCACTCCTCTTTCTATTCTGGTTAGAGCCAGTTTGCGTTGTTCTGTGAAGGGAGTAGTACACAGCGTTCTCCAAGATCTTCAGTTTCTTGGCAATTTCTCGCATGGAATAGCCTTCATTTCTCAGAACAAGAATAGACTGACGAGTTTCAGAAGAAAGTTCTTTGTTTCTAGCCATTTTAGGCTGTAATCGAACCCACAAATGCTGATGCTCCAGATACTCAACTAGTCTAAAGAAGTCTAGTTTCATTGCTTCTTTAATCAAGACAACAATTTTCAGCTTTGGTAACATAATTGCAAAAGGGTTTTCTAATGATCAATTAGCCTTTTAATATTATAAACTTGGATTAACTAACACAGCGTGCCATTGGAACACAGGAGTGATTGTTGCTGATAATGGGCCTCTGTACGCCTATGTAGATATTCCATAAAAATCTGCCGTTTCGAGCTACAATAGTCATTTACAACATTAACAATGTCTACACTGTATTTCTGATCAATTTGATGTATTTTAATTTACCAAAACGTGCTTTTCTTTCAAAAACAAGGACATTTCTAAGTGACCCCAAACTTTTGAACGGTAGTGTATGTTTGTGTTGATTAAATTAGATTGCTATACTATTATATTTGTCAATTGAGATTTCATTTTGCCAATATATTGCTTTGTAAAAAAGGGCAATATGTACTCTGATACCATTGTTTTACATTAGACAGAGCGTCAATTCTGCCTGCACTGATCTGTCTTGTATCTCACAAAGAGTAATGGGATTGATCAAAAGTACTGTAGTTCAGCTACAATGTGCTGTCTAACATTCAAAAATATTATCTAGGTGACATCGTCTGCTGAATCCCATTTCTGACTCATAACAGTCTGAATTAAAGATAAAACAATCAATCCATCATTTTGCAGTTTTTTGGGGTGAGGAAGTCTTAGTCGCTCCATTTTACATCTAGCTAAGGATTTGTGTGCTTCAAAAAGCAGTATTTCTCAAGTTTGACAATAAAGCCAACATAAATAGGCCAGCAGCATACCACAACGCATCCCACTGCTGGCTTGCTTCTGAAGCTAAGCAGGGTTGGTCCTGGTCAGGGATGGTCCTCGGGATGAGAGACCAGATGCTGCTGAAAGTGTTGTTGGAGGGCTAGTAAGAGACACCATTTCCTAGGTTAAATGTTTTTTCTCCCAATTCCCCAGAGCAGTGATTGGGGACAATGCCCTGTGAGGGGGGTGTCTTTCGGATGGGACATTAACAAGAATTTAAGCTTTCTACCGACATCAGATATGTCTATGTCCTGGGAAATGTTCTTGTTACTTACAACCTCCTGCTAATCACATTAGCCTACATTAGCTCAACCGTCCCGCAGGGGACCACCAATCCTGAACATTAAAGTTCCATGGGAACTTTAGTAACCACAGATTCAGGACACACATTTAACCCTTGTGTCCTGTCAAAATTCCCAATCTGGCCTTCCTACCATCATGGCCACCTAATCATCCCCACCTTACAATTGGCTCATTCATCCCCCCTCCTCTCCCCTGTAACTATTCCCAAGGTTTTTTCTGTAAATGAGAATGTGTTCTCAGTCAACGTACCTGGTAAAATAAGGGTAAAAAATAAATAAATAATAAGGTGTCCAACATTAGCAGCCTGCTCGTGCTAGCTGAGCCAGTCAATGAAATGATGCTGCAAACCAACCAGCTACCTGCTTAGTGCTGCACACACAATGTTGAATGCTTTTAACAAAAGCTAGCTAACTAGCAAGCTACTGTAGTAGAGCTAATTCTAAAATGATTCAGAGTTTTCATGAAGCACCTGTTCTGCCGTGAGTCATTGAGTAGCCTTCAGTCCCAAGTAAGCCGTGATCACAATGACAAACTATTAAATCACTGTCACAACTTTTGTAATAAAATAATGTGGAACTATGTTTTCATTATTTGAATGGTGGATGCTCAATATTTGAATTTGAATATGAGTTCCACATCTTACAAGACAGATTGATTGAGGGACGAGCGTCGCATAGAAGTGACACAATCTAACACAAGACAATGCTCTGATACAGCATCAAGTGAAACACCAGTCTAATATATCAATGGTCTTTTCAGTC
Organism: Salvelinus fontinalis; assembly: GCF_029448725.1. NCBI lineage: Eukaryota > Metazoa > Chordata > Actinopteri > Salmoniformes > Salmonidae > Salvelinus > Salvelinus fontinalis. The sequence goes on from NC_074699.1 coordinate 18,051,406, forward strand.
GGGCCAGAGAGTGGAGAAGAAGTTGGGGAAGCATATGGAGTTGAACATGTGAGACTGGTCAATGTAATCCGATTGATAAATTAAGCTGTTGTGGTACTTCTACTGACTGTAATGCACTGACAGATACATATTTTTTATTGAGAAATATGTGGTTATACCATATAAAATACATGTTTACTGTACTTACCACATATGGAACAATTGTAATTGAACCTATAAATAGCTATGTATTTAAAACTGTTACTTCTACAGTGGGATACATAAAGTTCCAGATGGTTGCACACACAGTCAATTGAATCTCTGACTGGTAGGATGGGTGATAGGTGAAATGTTCAATAAACTATACAAACTGAGAATGTAATCATATCAACTGTATTTAACTTTTAATTTGTCAAATTTATTTACTGTTTGGAATGTGGAATATGGAATTTTAGTAAACAAATCTGTTAACAGTGAAGTTTTTCAACATGTAATAATTGTTCTTTGACGTAAAATGAACAGCTTAGTAACATAAGATATTTGTTTATATGTTGAAATTGTAGATTAGTCCACTAGCAGTTCTTCAAGGAAAACCTGTACATTCTACAGTAAATGTGCTATTTATTAAATAAACAAATTTGATGTAAAGTTCTACATGTTTCTGATGATTTAATTTGATAACATTATGGGCCTGTATGTACCAGACTGTCTTCATTAATGGCACTCCTCTTCAACATAAATTTGTGACCACTGGCGTAGTGGAAACGTCGGCAGCCCCCGTAAGGCTCTGGGGGCCCATGCGCCCCTCATCTCACACCTATGTCTAAATTGTATTACTTTTTAAAATATTTTTTTTTTTAACAGTAACCCTCCTTTTTCATTTCCACATGTAGCAAGAGAAGTGTTTGTGCTGTGTTGTCCAGTCTACATGTTAGTAGGTGAGTCAGACAGGCAATATAGTTTTCATGCCTCGAATTAGCCTATTTCTCAGCAATGCCGGCGGCATCAGGCCTCGGCCTCCTCGCCTATTGGGTGTCAAGTTAAAAAATGTTACGTGAATTAGGTCGTACTCAGATGGAGAGTGATAAACAAAAGACAAGACCAAGTGTTAGTGGCCGTGCGCGGGTAAAATTACCAAACATGTTGACTCACCCTCCTTTTAGAGAAACGCCAATGCCATCCTCCTCTTTCATGTTCCCTAAACAGTCTTTGACTCTGTCATACAGTCCTCGCTTTTAGTTTTAGTTGTCCTTGGCTACCTGACTAAAATGCTTGCTCGCTAGCTTAACTTTCTTTCATGGGCAACGATGCGCCAGGCCAGCTAGTTAATATTAGCATACTACCTCTCAGCATACTACCTCTCAGGCCAAGGGCACAATGTATGAATTTATTGTTGGTTCAACATTTAAATCATTGGTCAGTACGGAGAATTAAGTAAACCACAAGTCCAAATCCCTATCGCCATCCATGTTTTATTTAGGAAAGGGCTGATTTTAGCTAGCTAGCTAGTCACCGGAGGACAACGACACAACGAGATGCAACAATTCAAGTTAATTTATTCTGTCAATGACGTTTGGCTTCTGATGTGATTGGTCTGAAGCCAAATCCAAACTGGCTTTCCTTGACATTTTTTTATTGATGTGCCAGGACCATTCACAGCTGAGCTCATTCAGTTTAACTCAATGCTGATTTGCTATTATTTTTTATCATGGGAGGCCAAATGCTCGCTGCCTTCCCTTGCAGTGAGACAGATACTCTACACGTACTGAGACAGAGGGGAGTTGTTTCGTTCGCTCAGATGCTTTCTCCAGTGAGATATATTCAGACTCTTGCGAATTCAAGGAAATGTATGAAACACCGAGAGATGAAAGATTATGAAAGACATGGCATGAAATACATGCCACTGCCAAGTGGTGCACAAAAATGCATCAAAAAATCTTTATCTGATGGCCGACAGTAGGAGAAAAATAAAAAAGCCCAGTGGCCGACAGTAGGGGAAGATAGAAGATAGAAGATAGAGCAAGATGGATAATGGCCAATATTATGCAAATTTACATATCAATGAAACATTTGATCTCAATACAGTTTTCTGTTCCCAAAGCAAGAATCTGTTACGAACAGAGTGGACTAAGTTTAATAGATTTAACCCTTTGCCAAAGAAAAAAGAAATGGCGTTGTTTAGAAGGTGTGCAAGGGTGAATTGAGTTACTGCACACGCACATTTCAAAGAATAGGTGCCAATAGGATCTCCCTAGCTCATGTTTGGCTCTGCCCCCCTCCTTGCTTGTTTTGCCCACTATGACTCATTTGTTCCAATTGGAAACGACAGGCTGTGATCGATCTTGGGTTAGTTATAAAAGTCTTTGGTTCCTCTAGTGAGAGAACCGGCCCTCCTTCTCCCCCTCCTCCTCTCCCAGAAAACAAAGCTGACGACTGCCAGAGACCAAGCGGTGCTCATGAAAGCAATCCCCATTCTGTGAACACTGATAAGCCTCGGAGTGATGAGACAGATAGCCCTGACAGCGTGGAGTCTGAGATACAATAATATAAATAGGCTACCAGCTAATACTGTACTGTACCTTTTTTAGCTATCGATAGGTTAGTAGCCTAGACTGCGTTGTCTGAATAATGAAACAATACCTAGTAAGCTATTGTTTTGACAAGAGGAGGCTCCTCAGAGGAGGAAGGGGAGGACCATCCTCCTCAGTGAAATGTCATAAAAATAAAAATAGTGAAACATTAAAAAGGTTATCCTTTTAGATACAACTATATTAAATATACTCATATGTCACCAAATAACTCATTAAAATACACTGTTTTGCAATGAAGGTCTACTGTAACTTCAACAGCACTGTCTGGGTAGAACCATAGTGTTGCCGGAGGACAGCTAGCTTCCACCCTCCTCTGGCTACATTAACTTCAATACAAAACCTAGGAGGCTCATAGGACTCACACCCTTCCATAGACATACATGTTAATTATGACCACTTCCAGAGGACGTCCTCCAACCAATCAGAGCTTTTGCAGCATGAACTGACATGTTGTCCATCCAATCATAGAATTAGGATCAGAGAATGAACAATCAAACAATCAATCAAATCTATTTATGAAGCCCATTTTACATCAGCCGATGTCACAAAGTGCTATACAGAAACCCAGCTCAAAACCCCAAAGAGCAAGCAATGCAGATGTAGAAGCACGGTGGCTAGGAAAAACTCCTAAGAAAGGCCAAACCTAAGAAGAAACCTAGAGAGGAACCAGGCTTTGAGGGGTGGCCAGTCCTCTTCTGGCAGTGCTGGGTGGAGATTATAACAGTACATGGCCAAGATGTTCAAACGTTCATAGATGACCAGCAGGGTCAAATAATAATAATCACAGTGGTTGTAGATGGTGCAACAGGTCAGCACCTCAGGAGTAAATGTCAGTTGGCATTTCATAGCCGATCATTCAGAGTTAGAGAAAGCAGGAGCGGTACAGAGAGTTGAAAACTGCAGGTCCGGGACAAGGTACCACGTCCGGTGAACAGGTCAGGGTTCCTTAGCCGCAGGCAGAACAGTTGAAACTGGAGCAGCAGCAGGTGGACTGGGGACAGCAAGGAGTAATCAGGCAAAGTAGTCCTGAGGCATGGTCCTACTGCTCAGATCCCCTGTGAGAAGAGAGAAAAGAGGGAGAGAGAGAGAGAGAGAGTTAGAGTGAGCATACCTAAATTCACACAGGACACCGGATAACACAGGAGAAATATTCCAGATATAACAGACTGATCCTAGCTCCCCGACACATAAACTATTGCAGAATAAATACTGGAGGCTGAGACAGGAAGGGTGACAGGTGGGGTGAACCTAGTGAGTTGTATTGGGATTGTGCCACTTAGCATTATGGGGGTTCTATGTGTTGAGAAGCTTGGTGACATTGTTGGATAGAGAATATGAGTGAAAAGTGATAGTTGAACATTTTTGGGGGGATATTATTCACTTCAAATTAGTTTTTTCAAATTACAGGAGATGGACGAGATATATTATAAATTGTTTTCTTGGTTTTAGAAATGTATTTATGTGTTCAGTCAGTGCAATTTATTTAAATTTGCCTTGCTAACTGCGGTAGCTATCTACAGTACCAGCACGAGTTGTAGTTGTCTCAACCAGAATGGTAGAATGGCCAACGCTGACGAAATTGTTGTGGACTTTTTGTTGAAGAACCCATTTCGTTCTCTGGGGTACACGGAAAAGGTGTGAATTAAATGTGAGGGTCGACCTCTGCCTGAGATCCGTTTCATGAAGAAGAAAGAAAAGTTGAGGGCCTTCAATACCAACTGGTATCAAAAGTTCCTGTCTCACTACCTCCCCCCATCTACTTCTGCCCCAGAGAGACCCCTTCCTGGTGGCCAGCAAATTGGCACACACCCCTAACCGCCTGTCCCTGGTTCTGTCCATCACCCTCTTCACCCATTCCACCTCTTAATCAGGGAACAGGAAGTGACTTAGCTATAAATACAAATAGCAGATACATTCCATTACAGCTGCACCATCGTAGGTTTGGACAACGAGTTTCTCTATGAACTTAAACTCAGACATCTCAAAATTCATAAAGTCTAACACGGACTGCGCATCTTGCTTACTTGAAACATCAAAGTATCCCAAGGAATGTTACTGAATAAAGCCCTGATCATCCTATTGTGGCACCATAGGTCCCAGAGTGGTGGGGCCTGGAGTTTTCCTTATATGTTAACGTAACTAGGAAAACTCTGGACCCTATAAGGTATGACAGTGATTAATCAGTTGTAAAAAGGTTTATATGGGCTATGATGGGACCAGTTGGGATAAGAATGACTCTTTTGGAGAAAGGTAAAGATGACATCATTTTCACCATGAAGGATGTTACAAGAGAGGACTCAAGCGTCTACAGCTGTGTAGTAGTACACCAGAGATAAACTTCTACAGGATCAAGTGAAGTCAACAGGGAAGAATTTACTAGTCATCCAGGTCTATGGGGAAGAAAGTAAGCTTTTGTTAATGTTTGTGTATGTTTGTAATGATTAGAAAGAATGGTGTGTGGATTGCTGTGCATATTCAGTATTTGTCTGTTTGTTGTGTGGTTGAGTATTTTTTCTTCAGACGCCAAAATACAGCATATTCTATTAAATCACAAATTACATTCTTAATACTAAATCAACTTACAGTTAGGGGAATATTTTTTACTTCCACTTAAGTCAAATTTAGGGTTTTCCCCTTTTGTTTTATGCAGAGATCTACTCCGCAAAGCTCTATGGACCATCTAATGTGACTGAAAGGGGGAATGTAGATTTGAAACGTAGCACTACTGGCATCACAAGAAGCTCGGACAAGGTTGGAGTTGGATGTGCAAATGGTCAATGTAATCCGATTAGGGTTGCAAAGCTACTGGTAATTTACCAAGGTTACAGTAATTTTCAGTAATTATGGTAATTAACAGAAAATATATGGCAATCTATTGTAAATTTGTCAATAAAATCATTTATAACATTAATTTATTATATCTGTGTCCATATTGTCCATGGGTTTCTAGTAGATAGACCATACGGTTCAAGAGAAAATAACTTAATTAATTTTAAAAAACAATAGTATTCACTAAATTGATGGTTTATATTTAGGATAATTTTTTACAGCTTTGTCATGAATTTCTTTACATCTTATTTAATTGTTTCATATGATAAGGCCACACGGAGGTCCAGAGACTATTACAGACACCTGTGATAATCTGAAGTACCCAAAAGGGCCACTAGATGTCTTGTGATAGATTACATAAAATCCTTGAAAGATACCAACATTCTGGAAGTTTAATGGTAAAATTTGAAAGTTTCCAGTAATATACCCTCCCTTTGCAACCCTAAATCTGATTGATATGTTCAGTTATTGTGGTCATACTTCTGCTGACTTTAGTGACTGTTAGTTACTGAAAAGTAGGCTAATCATGATGTCTCTTTCTGGAAGACAAACAGTAGTAATGCACTGGCAGATAAAAAAAGAATTATTGAGAACTACACTATATAAACAAAAGTATGTGGTCACCCCTTCAAATCAGTGGAATCAGCTATTTCAGCCACAGTCATTGCTGAAAGGTGTATAAAATTGAGCACATAGCCATGTAATCTCCATAGACAAACATTTGCAGTAGAATGGCCTTACTGAAGAGCTCAGTGACTTTCAACGTGGCACCGTCATAGGATGCCACCTTTCCAACAAGTCAGTTCATCAAATTCCTGCCCTGCTAGAGTGTCACGTTCCTGACCTATTTCTGTTAGTTTGTTGTATGTGTTAGTTGGTCAGGACGTGAGTTTGGGTGGGCATTCTATGTTTTCTGTTTCTATGTTGGTTTAAGGGGTTGCCTGGTATGGCTCTTAATTAGAGGCAGGTGTTTGGCGTTTTCCTCTAATTGAGAGTCATATTTAGGTAGGTTGTTTCACAGTGTTTGTTGTGGGTGGTTGTCTCCTGTGTCTGTGTCTATGTTACACCATATGGGACTGTTTCGTGCGTTCTCCGTTTTATGTAGTCATTTTTCCTGTTGTGCGTTCTGCATGTTTTATGTAAGTCCGTATGTTCAGGTTTGTCTACATTCGTTTTGTTGTTTTGTAATATATCAAGTGTTCTTCGTGTGTTTAGTTCGTCTTGTAATTAAATCATTATGTATTCACAACTCGCTGCGCCTTGGTCGAATCACTACTCCTCCTCTTCGGTTGAAGAGGAGGAGGAACACCGTTACAGAACCACCCACCAAACCCAGATCAAGCAGCGGGTTAATGGACAGCAACGACAGCGCACGAAGCAGGATTTATGGTCTTGGGAGGAGATCATGGAAGGAAAGGGACCATGGGCTAAAGTGGAGGTGAATCACCGCCCATGGGAACAGCTGGAGGCAGCTCGGAGAGCGGAGGAGACCGGAGAGAGGAACAGGCCGTTATGAGGGGACTTGTCTAGCACGGAAGCCCGAAAAGCCCGTGAGTACTACCCAAAAATTTCTTGGGGGGGGGGGGGCTAAGAGGTAGTGGGCCGAGGGCAGGTAGGAGACCTGCTCCCACTTCCCAGGCTAACCGTGGAGAGCGGGAGTACGGGCAGACACCGTGTTACGCAGTAGAGCGCACGGTGTCTCCTGTACGTGTGCATAGCCCAGTGCGGGTTATTCCACCTCCCCGCACTGGTAGGGCTAGATTGAGCATTGAGCCAAGTGCCATGAAGCCGGCTCTACATATCTGGCCACCAGTACGTCTCCTTGGGCCGGCTTACATGGCACCAGCCTTACGCATGGTGTCCCCGGTTCGCCTACATAGCCCGGTGCGGGTTATTCCACCTCCCCGCACTGGTCGGTGACGGGGGAGCATTCAGCCAGGTAAGGTTGGGCAGGCTCAGTGTTCAAGGGAGCCAATATGCCTGCACGGTCCGGTATTTCCGGCGCAACCTCCCCGCCCCAGTCCAGTACCACCAGTGCCTACACCACGCACCAGGCTTCCAGTGCGTTTTCAGAGCACTGTTCCTCCTCCACGCACTCTCCCTATGGTGCGTGTCTCCAGCCCAGTGCCTCCAGTTCCGGCACCACGCACTAAGCCACCTGTGCGTCTCCAGAGCCCTGTACATACTGTTCCTTCTCCCCATACTCGTCCTAATGTGCGTGCACTCAGCCCGGTGCCACCAGTGCCGGTACCACGCACCAGGCAAATTGTACGCTTTGAGAGTACAGTGTGCCCTGTCCCTGCTCCCCGCACTAGGCTTGAAGTGCGTGTCTCCAGTCCGGTGCCTCCAGTTCCGGCACCACGCACCAGGCCTACAGTGCGTCTCAGCCGGCCAGAGTCTGCCGTCTGCCCAATGGCACCTGAACTGTCCGTCTGCCAAGCGCCGCATGAACTGCTCGTTTGTATTGAGCCTTCAAAGCCGCCCGTCTGCCATGAGCCTGCAAAGCCGCCCGTCTGCCATGAGCCTACAGAGCCTTCCGCCAGACAGGAGCCGCTAGAGCCTTCCACCAGACAGGAGCAGCCAAAGCCTTCCGCTAGACAGGATCAGTCTGAGCCATCCGTCTCCCCAGCGCCATCTGAGCCATCCGTCTCCTCAGCGCCATCTGAGCCATCCGTCTCCCCAGCGCCGTCTGAGCCATCCGTCTGTCCCGAGCCATTAGAGTCGCCCGTCTGTCCAGAGCCGTCAGAGCCGTTAGTCAGTCAGGAGCCGCTAGAGCCATTCGTCAGTCAAGATCTGCCAGTGCCGCCAACCAGACAGGATCTGCCAGAGCCGCCAACCAGACAGGATCTGCCAGAGCCGCCAACCAGACAGGATCTGCCAGAGCCGCCAACCAGACAGGATCTGCCAGAGCCGCCAACCAGACAGGATCTGCCAGAGCCGCCAGCCAGCCATGAGCGTCCAGAGCCACCAGCCAGCCATGAGCGTCCAGAGCCGCCAGCCAGCCATGAGCGTCCAGAGCCGTCAGCCAGCCATGAGCGTCCAGAGCCGTCAGCCAGCCATGAGCGTCCAGAGCCGTCAGCCAGCCATGAGCGTCCAGAGCCGTCAGCCAGCCATGTGTGTCCAGAGCCGTCAGCCAGTCATGAGCTGCCCCTCAGCCCAGAGCGGCCATTAATCCAGAACTGCCCCTCAGTCCAGAGCTGTCTCTCTGTCCGGAGCTGCCTTTCAGTCCGGACTTTCCCCTCTATCCTGAGCTACCTCTCTATCTACCTCTCTATTCTCACCTACCTCTATGTCCTGAGCTACCTTGTCCCGGAGCTGTCCCTTTATTTTGTGTTGCATATATTAGGTGGGTGGAATAGAGGGGTGGTGATTCTGAGGGGGATTAGCGAGCTGGGATTGACTATGGTGGGGTGGGGACCTCGTCCTGAGCCTGAGCCACCACCGTGGTCAGATGCCCACCCAGACCCTCCCCTAAACTTTGTGCTGGTGCGCCCGGAGTTCGCACCTTAAGGGGGGGGTTATGTCACGTTCCTGACCTATTTCTGTTAGTTTGTTGTATGTGTTAGTTGGTCAGGACGTGAGTTTGGGTGGGCATTCTATGTTTTCTGTTTCTATGTTGGTTTAAGGGGTTGCCTGGTATGGCTCTTAATTAGAGGCAGGTGTTTGGCGTTTTCCTCTAATTGAGAGTCATATTTAGGTAGGTTGTTTCACAGTGTTCGTTGTGAGTGGTTGTCTCCTGTGTCTGTGTCTATGTTACACCATATGGGACTGTTTCGTGCGTTCTCCGTTTTATGTAGTCATTTTTCCTGTTGTGCGTTCTGCGTGTTTTATGTAAGTTCGTATGTTCAGGTTTGTCTACATTAGTTTTGTTGTTTTGTAATATATCAAGTGTTCTTCGTGTGTTTAGTTCGTCTTGTAATTAAATCATTATGTATTCACAACCCGCTGCGCCTTGGTCGAATCATTACTCCTCCTCTTCCGTTGAAGAGGAGGAGGAACACCGTTACATAGAGCTTCCCCCGGTCAACTGTAAGTGCTTTTATTGTGAAGTGGAAACGTCTAGGAGCAACAACGGCTGAGCCAAGAAGTGGTAGGCCACACAAGTTCACAAAATGGGACCGCCGAGTACTGAAGCGTGTAGCATGTAAAAATCATATGCTCTTGGTTGCAACACTCATTACGAGTTCCAATCTGCCTCTGGAAGCAATGTCAGCACAAGACCTGTTAGTCGGGAGCTTCATGAAATGGGTTTCCATGGTCAAGCAGCCGCACATAAGCCTAAAATCACCATGCGGGATGCCAAGGGTCGGCTGGAGTGGTGTAAAGCTCGCCGCCATTGGACACCGGAGCAGTGGAAACGTGTTCTCTGGAGTGATGAATCAAGCTTCACCATCTGGGACTCCGACGCACGAATCTGGGTTTTGCGGATGCCCGAATACAAAGTGCCAATTGTAAAGTTTGGTGGAGGAGAAATAATGGTCTGGGGCAGTTTTTCATGGGATGGGCTAGGCCCCTTAGTTCCAGTGAAGGGAAATCCTAGCACTACAGCATACAATAACATTCTAGATCATTCTGTGCTTTCAACATAGTGGTAACAGTTTGGGGAAGGTCCTTTCCTGTTTCAGCATGACATTGCCCCCGTGCACAAAGCGAGGTCCATACAGAAATGTTTTTTTTTTTAGATCGTTGTGGAAGAACATGACTGGCTTGCACAGAGCCCTGACCTCAACCCTATCGAACACCTTTGGGATGAATTGGAACGCCGACTGCGAACCAGGCCTAATCGCCCAACGTCAGTGCCCAACCTCACTAATGCTCTTCTGGCTGAATGGAAGCAAGTCCCCGCAGCAATGTTCGAAAATCTAGTGGATAGCCTTCCCAGAACAATGGAGGCTGTTATAGCAGCAAAGGGGGGGACCAACTCCATGTTAATGCCAATGACTTTGGAATGAGATGTTCGATGAGCAGATGTTATAGGTTCACATTTTAGTGTGAACCTAAAAGGGTTGTATTTAAAACTGTTACTTCTACAGTGGGATACATAACGTACAAAATGGCTGCAGTCACAATTAATTGGACCTCTGGTAGGATGGGTGATAGATAGAATGTTATATAAAGTATATAAACTAAGAATTTAATCATATCAACTTTATTGAACCCCTTAATCTGCCAAATTGCTATACTGTTTAGAATGTAGAATTTGGAATTATTATAAACCAATCTGTAAGTAGTTTAGCAAGATATTTGTTTCTATATTGTAACTGTAGATTAGTCCACTAGCAGTTCTGTAAGGAAAGCCTGTAAATGTTACAAAAAATGTGATATTTAATAAATTGACACATTTGATATAAAGTTCTACATGTTGCTGATGATTTCAATGGTAGCTTATGTACCAGGCCACTTCTCCTCTGCAACATAAGGGTGTGACACTGTAATGACGAAATGGCTTTGTTATGAAAGTATGCCTAAATGTGTCCATGTTATTTGAGAAAACGCACCAAACAGACTTATGTTCCGGGTTTTGATTCGTACAATGTGTGGTTACTATCATTAGTCTGAATAGGTAAGGTACGTCAACAATGCATTTCTCTGAAACCATCACTCCACACCACTGAAGTCTCAGCCAATATCATGGCAGCATTAGGACTCCTATGGCTTGTGAGCTGTGAGTATTTTCTACATTTCAAGTAATACAAACATTTTCAGAGAAATATTTATGTTCATTTCCTGAACAAAATACTTTCCCTAAGTGTATTCATTTGTCCATGCAGCCACAGCATCCATCCTTGTCAAATATGAAGACGCAAAATCTGAAAACAAAAGTAAAGTATTTCTGTATATTGTTTTTGTAGTGATTAGTATTTTGGCAATATTTAATACATCAGTGTATAAAATACAGTATATACTTTTAAAACACATTGCATTCTTAATAATACACACACTTACATTTAAGTGAAATCCTAACTTCCACTTAAGTCAAATTTTCAAAAAGAAAATGAAGGGTTCACCCTTAATTGGTATTTGTTTTTATGCAGAGATCTACCCAGCAAAGATCTTTGGACCATCTAATGTGACTGAAGGGGTAAATGTCACATTTAAATGTAGCACTACTGGCATCAGAGAACCTGAGGACAAGTTTAATTTTTACCTTTGCAAGAATGGAGTTGGGATAAGAATTATGGCGCTGGAGAAAGGTGACAATGACGCTATTTTCACCATGAAGGATGTTACAAGAGAAAACTCAGGCATCTACAGCTGTGTGTACACCAGAGATAAACCTGTACCCAGTCAGGTGAAGTCAACAGGAGAGAATTTACTAGTCTTTCAGGTTGATGGAGAATGGAAAGGTAAGATTCTGTCGATATTTGTGTATAATGTATGTTTGTAGTGATAAGATTGCTATCCATACGGTATATTTGTCAATTTGTTGCAGTGCAGTTTGAATATTTGTAATTCAGTCACATTTTCAGCCAATATATTGCTTTGTAATGAAAGGCTACATACTCTGACTCAGCAGCAAGTTAAACACCAGCGTTTACTGTACACCAGTCTATTATATCAATGTTCTTCACAGAGGGACTAAATAATGTTGGAGGACAAGGGGGAGCAGGACTGGCAGCAGCCTTGGTCCTCCTGTTTCTGACTCTGTCTGTACTTCTGTTACTGTGGAGGTACTGGGGAATCCTGAAACGAAGTAAGTCAAGTTGATACTCTTTGTTTGGTTTAGGCCAGGAATCAATTCTTAACACAGTGCGCTGGACAGCCGAAGATTCAGCTTTAAAAGGCATTTTCACCACCGTTTGCGGAGATCGCATTCACAAAATGCTGCAGATGACGGCTCAATCAGAAATCCCATTTAAATGTCAAGCAGCCTATAACGCAGATCTAACGCGGATATGATTGAATCCCAGCCTTACAATCACCATGTCTAGCTATGTGACATTGTCGGGGAAAGTACATTTACATTTACATTTAAGTCATTTAGCAGACGCTCTTATCCAGAGCGACTTACAAGTACATACATTCATACTTTTTTTTTTTTTTGTGTACTGGCCCCCCGTGGGAAACGAACCCACAACCCTGGCGTTGCAAGCGCCATGCTCTACCAACTGAGCCACACGGGACCCCCGTGAACAAGTGAACAATGTTTGTTGTTAAACTAAGTGTCTATGTATTTTAACACAATGGTTTAAGTCATTCCTTACTGTTGCTTTCTGTTACAGTGATAAGCATTGACCATCAACCAAGGTATAGAAAACCTACCAAACGAAAACAAAATACTATTGATTTATCAACATCCACATTGTTGAGACAGGGCAAAAAACATTTTGATTCTTCCCTTAGTGAGAATCAGGATACGGATCAAACATACAGTCTAATCTCAGTTGTACCAGGTACTGTATATCAGTTCATATTTTTACATAGCATATTTTGCATCACATATTGTTCCTTTTCTTAAGTTCTTTCAGTACTAAGTTAGAGTGTATGTTTTCTGTCTTTGATTTTCATATGCTGGATGTTCTAGTCGCAGCTGGTGTAATGTAAGTTTCTCTTCAGCACCATTTAAAAAACAAATCCAATTATGCTATTTCACCACACTATTGAGATTATACAGTTTTCATAAAAGTGTCATAGTTAGTTTTTCATATTTTGGTACAGAAAATATATCTGATATGCAGTATCTTTGATGAAACAATGAAGTTACCATATAGGTTTAGTATGCATTTTTTAAGAGTACTTTTCATACAATAACCTTTCATAGTCTAACATGATATCCCTTTTCCATGGCTTCTGTAAGTTGTTTACAATGGTGTCAATGTCTTGTCTGTTCAGTAGTGAGGTCCCCCTTGATGGTGATGAAGGACCCTATTCTGTGATAGGTGACTGGAGAGATACAGTTTGTCTAATCATTACACTACTAATAATAACCTAGCAGAGAAAACCCTTTGTTTATGATATACTCTATCTGACTATTAAAAAAACATTTATAATACAGGGCTGGAATCATCAGGGAGACTAAGGTAAGACATTTTAGTAACTACCACATTATTTCTAAAGATATGACACAAATAATAACATTTCATTTGCAAAGCGCATTTCCCACACTCAAGATGCATAAACAATCAATGATATATGTCTGTAATATTTCCCTTAAACAGGAAGAATCCTGAGCCCTTGGGTTCACAAGGTGTGTCAGGTATGTATGCAATCTCATAGTTGTTCCTGTCTTTTCTGGAGTCCCTTAGCCTTTACAGTACATAGAACTGATCTCAGTTTTATTCCCAGCAGGCACGGGATCGGTTGTTCATCAGTAAGTCTGAATCCTGCTTTTACATTTCCTTCCGTATCAGGGACATTTATGAGGCGTATTGTTGATATTTCTCTAATTACATATTTACATTTCTGAGTTTGAAGTTCATTTTCTGTTTCTGTAGCTCTCCAACTGATCCTACAGGAGACGAGGCACTGTACAGTGTAATAACTAGAGGTGGGTACTAAAGAAGAAACAAGTAGAATATAATATGTACATGTACTGTCTGATGGTTTACAAAGGTAGGTTCACATCATACCTATTTTTATCTGTTGTCTGTTATACTGACGTAGAGGCAGCCCTGGGGCATCACACGTAACCACATACTACACAGGTTGATGAATGTTTAGCCACATACACACAGAGACCAACAGGCCTGCAGACAGAGGAAGGCAACGTGAGCAAAGACTCATAACACAACTCAAGTCCCTCACAACTCAAACCACAGTGCACTGACTCAGCTATACTTATATAAAGATATTTTAACTGTAGCGATTTGGTTTCCCACAGACACTTAATTCTCAGAACACTCAGTTAACTTTCTCTACATACAGTATCCAGCATGTTTGACTAAATCTAGCAACCTCTCCCCTCAGTGAAAAGACCAGAACAGCAGGGTGAAACTGCCATCTATGCCAAAGTGACCAAAACAAAGAAGAAGAAAGAAAAACAGGACCCTGTTTACAGTCTGCTGATGAAAACATAAACAGAGAGGACACCATGATACTATATACTGTGTCATTACAAATACAGTAGTGCTATACAGTAGTGATATACAGTAGTATGTGACATGCGAAATGACATGACAGAACATGTGGTTTATCTGCCATTTTGGTCATAGAAGTCTGGGGATATTAATACTGTACACCTAGGTGTATGCCAAGATGTGTTTTTTTAAATACTGCTTTGGTTTTGAACATATTACTCTGCGTTTGATGCAGTCTGCAGTCTGGGTGCTATCTTTGAGCCTAGCAAAGATGTAGATGACTTTATTCCACCTTTTATTCAATAAAAACAAACCAAGCTTGAATAAAAGCAATATAAATTCAAACAAAGTGTTAGCCAATGTTTTCCACAGGTTTGTTATGCCAACATGGAAATATGAACTAAGACACACAAATGAATGATAAGACAAGACCGAGACATACATAGAGAAAGAGATGTGGACAAAGGAGAATATGTGGCAGGCTAATGTGGTTACAGTGTTTCTATAGAAATCTCAGTCTAATGGGAGAGGGAGACAGAGCTTAGTAATAGACAAGCCACCATCATCATGTCTCCCAGCAAAGGGGAAGAGGGGAGGAGAAGGGGTGAGGAGGGAAAGAGTGGGAGGCTGTCTGCAACATATTACCATTTCTCCACACACACCATGACCCAGGGGCTAGGCAGAAGAGATTGATTTTTTCCTTCCAGCATTTTCCATTTGCTGTCACTCTCACAAGGCATCGTCATCATTGACCCATGTCACACACCAGATGGTTTCACTCCTACGTGACGCTCATCCCTCAACTCAACAGTGCAGACGGCCGTCCCGCTATCTGACGTGAGACAATGCATAATAGACATGATGGAGTTATGTGACACACACACACACACACACACACACACACACACACACACACACACACACACACACACACACACACACACACACACACACCTCAAAATCGAAATCTTCTCATCACACAGGTACTCCAGCTACTGTAGTATCAGGGGAATGGATGCTGTATATTAGACAAGCTCTCAACACACACATACAGATACACACTTCTCCACCCCTATTAACCCTGACATTAAACCTGAAGCAACAGTCTGAAGCTACCTTAGTTAGACGTATGGCTAAGGCAGCCTCGCTGCTAGACACTGTCTGTGGGGAGAGAACGAGAGAGAACAACAGCAGTGTGCTGGATCTATGTAGGTAGAGCTGCTGGGGCAGGGCTTGCAGTGTAGACACTTGGCTGTGGATAGACTGCAGGCTGCAGGGAGTGTGCTGCTGGGGAAGATACCTGGTAGTGATTGGTGATCAGACTCTTCTGGGGGAGAGAGGGGGCCTGGCTTTCTGGAGGAAGTTGAGGAGGAGGGGGAAAAGGAGGAGAGAGAGGAGAGAGAGGGGGGCTGGTTTTCTGGAGGGGGTTGAGGAGGAGGAAAAGGAGGAGAGAGAGGAGAGAGAGTGCACTACCGTTCATTTGGAGGCAGCAGCAAGGGACTGAAGCATCGCCTGTCTGAGCTGAGGCAGGGCTGCATTGAATGGGGGAATACTAGAGAGCAGCGCTGCTTGTCTGTCTGGCGACACTGTCTGGACTCTCACGCTGCATCCAGGATAGATTGTGTGTTGAGTGGATGATAGGAATAGAGGATGCAGGTCTGATATGCACAGTATGTCTGTTCGTGATCACATGTGTATAAGTTTGTGTGTGTTCACTACATCCAAGCAGGTGAGTGTAATGTGTTAGCATGTACACTGTTGTGCATGTGTGTATATGTGAAATGTGTAAGATGAAATGTGTGTGTATGCAAATGTAAAAATGAGTTTCTGTGTGTATGCCGCATGCGTCTGTATTCATGTTTGTGTGTACGTGTAAGGTATCTATACGGATGTATACATGTCCCATAACTTCTTCTGTTTGTGTACTGTGCCATGATTTTATTGCTGTGTTTTCCTAGGCTCCAGCTGTGTTGTAGTCATGGCTGCCTGAGGGACTGCTCCCTGGCTGTGTGGGTCTGGAGCCCCCTCTGATTTCATGCTGAGAGTTGGGCCAGCGGCCACCACTCTAATCCTGCTGCTGTCATACTGCTGCTGCCACCTGTGTCACTCTCTGGGTAAGTTCTCCTCACAGTACCACCGTGGAGGACAGGGAAGACACTCTCAGAGTGATGGGACATCAGAGATGTTATCAGACTGAGAGATACCCACTCTGCACAGCTACGATCATCTACTGGGAACAGGATGATAAGGAGATGAGCGGCAGGGCAGATGGAAAGTCTGAGGATAGGAGATAGTGAAGAGGCTACTCCAGCTGAGACTAATCCTAAATTAAAAGAGGAACTGATGGTCATTAACAGATGGGCTGAGTAATGTCAATATGACCACTCAGTATATCCAGACCTAATGTCCCTTTTAAGTAGATTTCTAATCAAGGTGTATGGTCTCAGAGACTTTGCCAACATGTATTATGAAGGTCAGTGGTTTGGTATCCTGCTCTCAGTTAATTCCGTATATATGATACGCAGCCCTGTCTGGTTTAGTGCAGTAATTTCGTGTGATTGGTGACCTTCTGTTCAGCTGGGAGAGGTGATGAGCTGAATAAGGGAAGAAATATCTCTATTAATGACTTAGGGAAAGAACCTCAGCTCTAATAACTCTGTCCAGTCAATATCAGAAGTATAAGCTGGCCAGCCCAGATAGCGCCACACGGCTGCCTCCTCCATGCCAGCCAGCCTGTGCAGAAACAAGATTGATTCTCGCACTGACTGTGAGACGCTGATTGTAATTTGTTTTGGATAAGAGCTTGAGCGTTTGCTGAATAACTAAAATGGAAAAATGTAATGGAGCTCCTCTTCTGAAATTCTGTGATTCGTTAGCGGGCTGGGTTTAATAACATGGGCTGTGTGGACAGTAGAAGAGGGTTAGGAGATGTGTAAGGTCACAGATTTTAATCTGCCATCTCTTAGGGCATTTTTGTAAACCCCACATCTTCGAGTTAACTCATTAAATATTAACATCTTTCATCAGTACAGTACACAGCCAGGGATCCTCTGGAGAGATAGACTGGCCTAATGCCTCACTGGCCACACACTCAGGTTACGCTAATTGTAGATACACCCATTGATTGAACATAATGAAGATACGACTGAGCATTTATAACACAATCTATACACTGGATTAGAGATATTGTAAAGGGTTGGGAAGTGGTCTTTAGATTGTGTTTATCATTCAATCATGACAATTCATGGTGTTAGTCTAATGAAGGACATCAGAGCCAGCTGCAGAAGAGATTTGGCACGAGTTGTCTTTACTCACTTAAATGATTTCTATTTCATATATACCTTATTTAAAAGTATTACTTACAGGTATCTCATTGCTGAGTTACTACTTGTAATGACATACAATAGATGATGGTTGTGCTGTAGGTGTTATATGACACATTGTTGGATCATATTTATGGTGGTTTTCACAAAAGGGTAGTGTTCAGAATCTCCCAGAGAAGCCAGACGTGGAGCAGGATTTTCTGCAGGAAGCTGTGCTGAGAGTGACAGAGAGAAAGTCTAAGGATGCTGAATCTGCTAATCACAGTGATATTGACTGAGGTCTAAGAATGCTGCTATTGATCCTGAGCCTGAGGATGACACAGGGGTGTTATTAACTGTAGTCGGCCCCGTCATGGGCCTGTCATCCTCAGGTAAATTTGCAGCCAAATTGAACACACATAAAATAAGCCCATAAGCATGTGGGGAATGATTTAAGAGCATTGTGTCCGTCAAGAATTAAATCAATACTTCTTCATTTTCTCCTTGCGCTGGAGAGCTGTTTCCAGCAATAATACAGCAACTTTACATCCTTTGCTTGAACTAAAGTGCTGAATATAATAAATTAATCCTGAGAATTGCTTGTGCTTAATTCTGTATTTACAGAGGCTAACTCTAGATTTTCCTCCCATTCTGCAGTTGTATGTGGACTAGAGTGACGGCTGACATCTTTAATATGGAAGGTGCACCTCCGTTTTCTCTCTGTCTAAAAACCCAGCTAGCCCTTAGGGGGCACAAAGACCTCACTGTGTCCTTCACACATAAAACGCCTTGTCTATCTAAAGCTCCATCCTCCAGCCCTTCTCTCCATCATCAACCCCCCCTAGGATCTACACCACCAGGCCAGCTGATGCACTGATACAATGAGTTATCCATCAACCACAGTCACAAGATCAGACCCATCTGTAATGAAGTTATGGAGAGTAAAACTCATTGGAGCTTCCTTCCTCGTAATCCAGATAGAAAACACACTGAGACAAATTCAATTAGAAGAGCGGGGGATGACTGACTGAGAATTTACAGAGAGAGAGACACTAAATAGAACAGAGCTGATAGGAAGAAACACATTCGTTTTGGATGATGGAGGGAGGCTGACTAGACTGGCAGCCCACACTATTGAACCCTTCCCACTTGACACTGGTGGTGGCATCACACACATGGAACAATAGAGTCATATTTAATCTCTCCATGTCTATGCAGCCCGCTAACAGTTAGTCATCAATTACGGAGGAAATTGGTGCACAAATGCTACCCTGGCTGTTATTTTTAGTTAACACTGTGCCAAACCTTCATCAGCTTTGAAAGGTTTGGACAGCCTTTTGTTGCCTGAACCCCAGCCAAGTGACTCTTACCGTTAATCACTGTTAGATTGTTTATAGGCCTACTTCCATGGCGAAGAACTGGAGATGAAGCACCACTCTGTATTGGTAGCAGAGGAGTCTCATCCATGGAAGAAGAGGAGGATTAATTTGAGGGGAAATACAATAAAATGTATTATTCAAAAATCCTCCTTGTAAATAAAATTACACCTCTGTAAATATTCACCAACATATTTGATCAAACGTACTAGTTTGCAGAGAATTCTATCAGGAAGGACACACTTGACCTTTGTCTCCTTCCATGAGGAGTGGAAAACACCAAATCATGAATTAAAGGTATTGACTATGTTGCCATGACAAAGTGACAGTTAGCTTTCTTCCTCTCTAGAAAGTGAATGTCTGGTCCTGATCTGGGGGTAAATATGGACCAGAGATGTGATTGTTGTGATGCTGAGAGTGCTGGGGTGATTTCCTGCATGTTAAACTGGAGATTGATGGAGTTATTGACAACGTGTGAGGTGCCAGGGACTATGAATCATTGTCAATGTGCTTTAGCTGGGCTGAACATGGGCCATGAGCTGTTACCAGGATAATGCCCCCTGTTAACACGTTGCTGACATGATGCAGCTTAAGGAAGGCTAATGTGGTGTTTCCCTGCCTCTATAGGAATCCCTAAACTGTCCTCCTATGCCAAGACAGAGGACAAACTGTTCAAGAACCTCTTCAGAAACTACCAGAAATGGGTGAGGCCTGTGGAATATCTCAACGGCACAGTACGGGTCAGATTTGGACTGGCCATCTCCCAGCTAGTGGACGTGGTGAGAAAAATATGATTATTATGGGATATTGTGGTTTGTGTCTTCCTGATTATTATTTTGATGTTTTTCAATGCAAGCTGGAGTTTCAAGGCAAAGAATCAGTGGTGGAAAAAGTACCCAATTGTCATATTTGAGTAAAAGTAAAGATACCTTAATAGAACTTCTACTTCCTCCCAATCCCGGGTCCGGGAGCACCCCCACCAGTAAAAAAGTTGACTAGCATAGCCTAGCTTAGCGTCACAAGTAAATAGTAGCATCTAAATATCATTAAATCACAAGTCCAAGACACCAGATGAAAGATACACATCTTGTGAATCCAGCCATCATTTCTGATTTTTTAAATGTTTTACAGGGAAGACACAATATGTAAATCTATTAGCTAACCACGATAGCAAAAGACACAACTTTTTTTGTCCACCATTTTTTTCTGCATAGGTAGCTATCACAATTTCGACCAAATAAAGATATAAATAGCCACTAACCAAGAAACAACTTCCTCAGATGACAGTCTGATAACATATTTATTGTATAGCATATGTTTTGTTAGAAAAATGTGCATATTTCAGGCATAAATCATAGTTTACCATTGCAGCCACCATCACAACTCTCACCAAAGCAACTAGAATAACTACAGAGACCACCGTGTATTATCTAATTACTCATCATAAAACATTTCTTAAAAATACACAGCGTACAGCAAATGAAAGACACAGATCTTGTGAATCCAGCCAATTTTTCCGATTTTCTAAGGGTTTTACAGCGAAAACACAATATAGCGTTATATTAGCTTACCACAATAGCAAACATCACAACAGCATTTATTCAAGCCAAAAATAGCGATAACGTATAAACCACCAAAATATATAAATTTTTTCACTAACCTTCTCCGAATTCTTCAGATGACAGTCCTATAACATCATATTACACAATGCATATAGAGTTTGTTCGAAAATGTGCATATTTAGCGGCACAAATCGTGGTTATACAATGTGACTAGTGGCCAAAACTTCAAGCAATCTGTCGGGCGCCATCTTGGAGAGGCACCTATTCTAATCGAAAACTATTCATAAACTTGACTAAAAAATACAAGTTGGACAGCAAATGAAAGACAAATTAGTTCTTAATGCAATCGCTGTGTTACATTTTTAAAATTAACGTTACTTCAGCATACAGCGTGCGCTAAAGCGAGACCGCACCGAAATTCATGGCGGAATTATTATTTTACATTGTCAACATAAATACGAATTAACAACATAAAGATTGCTTACCATTTGCCGAGCTTCCATCAGAATCTTGGGCAAGGTGTCCTTTCTCCAGAACAATCGTCTTTTGGTTGAAAGATGTCCTCTTCTCCTGTAGAAATAGCAGCTAACGATAGCCACCCACTGGAGAGGTGTCCAACTCGTGAAAGCCGGTCACAAAGAAATCCAGGAAAATCGCAATAAACTGATATAAACTGATATAATTCGGTTTAAATTAACTACCTTATGATGTCTTTAACACCTATAACGAATAAAAACATGACCGGAGATATAGAACTGCTAAAACGAAAGCTTTTGCAGGACGCCATTGTGATGTGACGCCCTTGCGCCAGATGCCCCGTTGAAAAGAACGGTACTTCCGTTCCATGATCCTTTATAGTGGCCCAGATTGCGCAATCCACTCCATTCAAATTCTCCCCGCTTACTGACATCTAGAGGAAGGCGTATGCAGTGCATGTAGCCCGATGGCTTACATGGGGACTTATAAACTGACCTCAGAACAGGGACCTCGATTTCTGAAATCTCACTCCCTGACAGGAAATGTGCTGCAGAATGAGTTCTGTTTCACTCAGAGAAATAATTCAAACGGTTTTAGAAACTAGAGAGTGCTTTCTATCCAATAGTAATAATAATATGCATATTGTACGAGCAAGAATTGAGTACGAGGCAGTTTAATTTGGGAACGTAAATATTACAAAGTCCCAACAGCACCCCCTATTGAGAAAAGGTTTTAATAGAAAATGACTCAAGTAAAAGTGAAAGTAACCCAGTAAAATATTACTTGAATAAAAGTCTAAAAGTATTTGGTTTAAAATATACCTAAGTATCAAAAGTAAAAGTATAAACTATTTCAAATTCCTTATATTAAGCAAACCAGACGGCACCATTTTCTTGTTTTTTATTTATTTATGGGTAGCCAGGGGCACACTCCAACACTCAGACATCCTTCACAAATGAAGAATGTGTGTTTAGTGAGGCTGCCAGATCAGAGGCAGGGGATGACCAGCGATGTTCTCTTCTAAGCGTGTGAATTGGACCATTTTTCTGTCCTGCTAAGCATTCAAAATGTAATGATTACTTTTGGGTGTCAGGGAAAATGTATGGAGTAAAAAGTACATTATTTTCTTTAGAAATGTAGTGAAGAAAAAGTAAAAGTAATCAAAAATAGAAACAGTAAAGTACAGATACCCAAAAAACTACTTGAGTAGTTGAAAGTATTTTTTACTTAAGTACATTATATCACTGGAAAGAATATGTCACTATAAATATATTTAGGCTAATTTACATTGTTTGTTTTTTTACCACATTTACACACATACTGACAGTATAACAACACAAAGGTACAGATAAAACCTTTACAGTATGGTCTCTCCATTACAGGACGAGAAGAACCAGTTGATGACAACCAATGTGTGGATGAAACAGGCAAGATTTTAAACATATTTTGGGGGGGCATAGAATATTTAAGTGATCATTCCCGAGAAGCCAGTGTTTGGAGGATATATTGGCACGGGTGTTGTTAGGCAAACCATGCCAATATGTCCTTCAATCACTGGCTTTGAGGGCATTATCACTTTTATACAACGGGTTACCAACATATTTAAATAATGATTATGCATATTTTCAATAAAAAGTTATTTTGAGGAATTTATTCATACTATTTCATCGTTCCACAAGATATAGTCCCGACACAAATCTAGGTGTTGCTACCCAAGCCGGCTTGTCATTCGTTCTATCGGTTCGATTCCCAGAGACGTGACCCAGTTGTTAAGTATTTTTGTTCTGTATCTATGGACGCGACCCAGTCGTTCGTTCTAAATGTTCTATTGCCATACTGGCTGCCAACGTTCTTGCTTGCTAGTTAACCAACTATGGCTAACTTATAGTCACATCAAACAGTGCAGACAGAATAACAACAAAGTAACTGAATTTGCATTTGTTTAAGCTGTTTTCTAGTGACATTTATTTGGATACATCCATAACAATGAGCTAATGAGGCGCGATTTCACCTGGCATAGAAAATGTGCTCTCTCGTCAGGACACTGTTGTTCAGAGGAACTAGTCAACAACACAGCTAACACAATCACTTCAAAGTGAAGCTGGACAGACTGCAAACTAGCTGCACTTAATTTCATTTCACCTGGTTTCTATTGACATTTCTTTGTATATATCCATTAAAATGTTGACTGGCTGAGAAAAGCTGCCTGCCTATCTGTCTGTTCCCGACTCCCAACCCCTACACGTTCATTACTATGGGACAGCTGGAGATCAAGTTTCTAAATTAACAATGTTACAAACGTCAGAGAGACAGACGGCGAGGTTTATGCAAATCTCAACTATTGAAAACCAATTGCTAGTTTAAAAGAAATAGGAGATAATGTCTAGACTCTTTTTACATTGGAGATCAAGTTTATAAATTGCCTGGTTGGGCTGATCAGACAGTGGATTGTGCAGTGAGATTGAACAGTGCAAATAGGCATTTCAACGTCATAGCTTCAGATGGTGGTAACTTGTGGAATAGACAACGGCTAGAATGCGGTTTTAACCCATCAGCATCCAGGATTAGACCCACCCGTTGTATAATTCATAACACTCTACAGCAGTGGTTCACAACCAGGGGTACTAGGACCCCCGGGGGTACTTGGCCTATCTAGAGGGGGTAATTAAAAACTCATAAGTCCATAGGGTTACATGCACATACGCCGGATACTTCAGGCGTACTCCAGGCAGAGCAAAATTCAGTTGGGAGTAGAGTAACCAAAAAAGGTTGGGAACCACTGCTCTACAGCAGCGTCAGCTTGACAAACAAAGGTGACATGGAATTTAGAGTAACAATCAACCTCCCTTCCTCCTGCATGTCCCCTTGTTCTGGTGGCATTTCACAAAGAGCTCACATCTTCATTTCTCCCCACCCTCCTCCACCTTCCCTTGTGCCCACACGAGCAACCCAGTTTGCAACTCCCGCCCCCCGGCAGCCTGCCTTGCCCCCATCCCTCTTGGCAGCTTAATTCATATCCTCTGACTGCATCTGCTCTCTGCAGCCAGGGAATCATCACTCCAGACCAGGGTCTGCAGGTCAGCCTCTCTCTAGTCTGCCACAATGACAAACAACTCCATGCAAATCAGAGGACAAAGGGCAATAGCTAACATGATGGCCACATCTATTCATCAGCGGTGAATGAGGAGATAAGGTTGAAGATATAGCTCTGTCCACATCAGTGCTTCTCTCCCACTATCTACTTTATTTGGCCATACATTTTTATATCCACCATGTGATGATGCAAAAACTCTGAGATATTACATCTGCTTATCACAGATATGCAGTTGCATTGTTACACATACACTGACTGTACAAAATATTAAGAACAGAACAGTTGAGTGTGAAAAACCAATCTGCGTTGCAGTTGTTGACACAAACCGGTGCACCTGGCACCTACTACCACAACCCGTTCAAAGGCACTTAAATATTTTTGTCTTGCCCATTCACCCTCTGAATGGCACACATACACAATCCATGTCTCAATTGTCTCAAGGCTTAAAAATCCTTCTTTGTCCTGTCTCCTCCCCTTCATCTACACTGATTGAAGTGGATTTAACAAGCGACATCAACAAGGGATCATAGCTTTCACCTGGTCAGTCTATGTCATGGAAAGAGCAGGTGTTCTTAATGTTTTGTACACTCAGTGTATACCTGTAGTGGAATCAATTTCCACGCAGGAGGAGAAAAGTAATTTATGGTGAGCTCCAGTAGCAGTCTTGTCAAATGAATCCACTTGTAAAAAAAGATTGCCATTCATGAATGATGTGAAGGTTGTATCATCTGTGATCTACATCTGTTTATTTTAGTTACTATGCTGTTACTAAGCAGTAATGTATTACGGCAGTGTTATGTTACTGTGTTAAGAAGCAGTGCGGCTTGGTTGGGTTGTGTTTCAGAGGACGCATGGCTCTCGATCTTCGACTCTCCCGAGTCCGTAAGGGACTTGCAGCGATTAGACAAGACTGTAACTACTACCAAATTTGATACCACGAAAATTGGGGAGAAAAAAAGTGTAAAATAATAATAATAAAAATTTAAAAAACACCTAATAGGAAATGCACATGCGCACTATTGTACCGGGGGCGGTAGAGCACGAGAGGTTTTGACTAAACAAAACAAACTGTACTCCCGTCTCCTGCCTGGTCATTTCAACACAACACAAATATTACACTGGCGACGGGGTGATTAAGCTTCTTAAACAGACATTGCTTGAAGGGAAGAATGTTGCGTGAGTAATTAAACTCTAAATAATTATGTAAATCGTCACTTCTTTGTTTACTTTTTTCGCCAGTAGAAAAGGCTAAGCACCGCTCGTAGGTACAGTGTTCAGGAGCTGCCAAGTAGCAAGCCCATTGGAGTCCAGAATGACGACACTGCCCTCTGGTGGTTAAAAAAAAATGTAATTGAACCCATTGAAATTAGGCGATCTCAGTGGAGAAATATTGTAAAAAAAGGAATAAGAAACGTAACACATAGTAATGTGTACATTATTACAAATGAGTACAGTGAATGAAGTAATTGCAGAAACTTCTGAAATGAAGAAAGTGAAGAATTGGGTGAAAATTCTGAAAATTAAGGAATACAAGGAATAAGGAAACTGAATAATTAACTGTGAAAATGGCGTACAGAGTACTAGAGTTTGAGGCTACAAAAGAGGATTTAAATTCCTATTTAGAGCGTTTTGAGCGTTGGCTGGCTGCAAATGAAATCAAAGATGAAAGGAAAACAGATGGGATTGCTGAAAGGTCTCATTGAACCAATAAAAGCGGTAGAGTTGACCTATGCAGAACTGACTGAAACTCTTTCAAGGCATTTCAAGCCTAAGCCAATTCTCATTGCAGAACGTTTCAGATTTTACCAACGTCACCAGAGTCAAAGGGGAAACTGTGGCTGACTACATCCTTGCTTTGAAAAGGCGGGCAAGTACATGTGAGTTTGCACGATTTCTTGATGACGCTATCCGAGACAAGTTTGTATGTGGTCTCACAGGTTAAGCATATCACAGAAGGCTTCTGTCAGAGAAGGACCTGACCTTTAAGAAAGCCTGTGATATCGCATTTGGACTCGAGCTTGCCCACAGGGATACTATTGAGCTATCGGGACATGCAGAACGTCAGAAAGGTGTTCACATGGTCAGTGATGCACGTGGTGAAAAAGGCTCACAAAAGTCACACTTTTCTCAGTCCCGTCCTCAAGGTTACACAAGAACAAAGCAGCCCACATCACAAAGGGGTAAGCCAAGTTGCTACAGATGTGGGGGAGATAATCATCAGCACAGTGAATGTCGATTCCAAACTTAAAAGTGCCACAATTGTGGAAAGGTTGTACATCTACAGAGAGTGTGTAAAGCTCCAAAACGCACAGCATGAGCGCACAACGTGTCAGACGCAGCACAAGAAGAGGAAGGTACAACTGAAACAGTATTGGAACTGTTCACAGTGTACACAGCTCAACAACAAAAAGATGGAATCTATCTCAACATGGAGTTAGAGGGAAAACCAGTGAAAATGCAGTTGGACACCGGAGCGTCTGTATCGCTTGTCCCAGAAAGACTCTACCATAAAAAACTGAAAGAGTGCCCTCTTCAGCCAGCATCCATCCACCTTTCTTCATACACTGGTGACACTATTCCTGTGTTAGGGCAGATCCAGGTACCAGTCCGGTATGAGGGGAAGGAGTGGACGCTACCGCTTGTCATTGTTAAAGGAGAATATTCAGCCTTGCTAGGCAGAAATTGGCTACAAAAGATCAAGTTGAACTGGGGAGAAATCTTCAGTCTGAGAAATGACAAACCAGTGAGTCAGGCTACACTCACTAACATGCTGGAGAAGCATAAAGAACTTTTTAAATATGTCTACGGCGAAATACAAGACTTCACAGCAAAAGTCAGAGTGCAAGAAGGAGCCAAGCCTATCTTTCACAAACCACGCCCAGTTCCCTATGCTCTTAAGGAAGCAGTAGAGAAGGAACTGGACCGCCTACAGAAGAATAACATAATCACAAACGTAGCGAGGAGCGACTGGGCCGCTCCGATCGTTGTAGTGCCAAAGAAAGACAAGACCGTCAGAATGTGCGGTGACTACAAGGTCACAGTAAATCGCTGCATACTACCAGAGGAATATCCACTACCAAACTCTGAAGATCTGTTTGCCACTCTAGATGGTGGGAAGGTTTTCAGTAAGCTGGACCTGGCATTCGCTTATCAGCAACTGAAGCTGGATCCGGAGTCAGAACAGTATCTGACCATCAATACACACAAGGGGCTATTCAGATTCAATCACTTGGCCTATGGAATCTCGACAGCTCCAGCGATATTCCAACACACAATGGATCAGATCTTGGAAAGTTTAGACAATGTTGTGTGCTTCATGGACGACATCCTCGTGTCAGCACCAACCATTGGAGAGCACCTTTAGTTATTACGGAAAGTTTGTGGCAAACTTGTCCACATTGTTGCATCTGCTTCACCAACTGCTGCAGCCGATACAAAGTGGAATTGGTCCCCACAATGCGAAGAAGCATTCAAGACTTGCAAACAGCGTCAACTAAAGAGCAAGTGGCTTGCCCACTACGACACAGAGATGAAGCTGAGACTCACGTGTGATGCATCTCTATACGGAGTAAAAGCCGCCATCTCACATGTTCTACCGTCAGGTGAAGAACACCCTATTGCGTTTGCATCACGGACTCTGTCACCAAGTGAGAAGAATTATGCTGAAATTGAGAAGGAAGCCCTGAGCATAATATTCGGAGTGAAGAAGTTTCACAAATACCTCTACGGAAGGAAGTTCCAACTGCTGACAGATCACAAGCCTCTGTTGGCCATCCTTGGACCAAAATCAGCCATACCAACCCTTGCTACACTTCGAATGCAACGTTGGGCTCTGATATTGCTAGCCTACGACTACGAGATCGAGTACAGAAGATCTAGTGATCACGCAAATGCAGATGCACTATCAAGACTACCATTCAATAGTGACTCCAACAGTGAAGATGATAGAGCAGTCTTTCAGATCTCTCTCATCAACGAACTGCCCATATCTGCTTCAGACATAGCAGAGGAAACGAGGAAAGACTCAGTGCTTTCCAAAGTCTTGGACTTAACATTAGGCGGTTGGCCAACCTTCGTAAATGACGATAACCTTCGTCCATTCATCGACAAGAAAGACCAGTTGTCCACTGATCAAGGATGTGTTATCTGGGGATCAAGGGTGGTGGTACCGCACAAATTCCAGAGGAGACTGCTGTCTGACCTGCATGAGGGACATCCAGGGATCACTCGAATGAAAGCACTCGCCTGCAGTTATCTGTGGTGGCTGGGACTGGATCAGGACATTCAACAGCATGTAGGCCACTGCTGACCTTGTGAAGCTGTTTGCAACAAGCCTGCTGCTGCACCTCTTCATCCATGGTCCTGGGCTGCTACACCATGGGAAGGCATCCATGTGGATTACGCCGAGATTGACAAGCAACATTTCCTTGTTGTCGTCGATGTCCATTCCAAGTGAATGGAAGTGTTCCCTACTCAACTGACCACAGCTGAGAAGACCATCAATCTTCTCAGACACCTGTTCGCATCCTTTGGACTAGTCAAGGAGCTCGTATCGGGCAATGGCCCTCCTTTCACGTCAAACGATTTTGAAATGTTTCTGAAGAACAACAGAGTAAGGCACATCCTGTCACCACCTTACCATCCGACATCAAACGGAGCAGCGGAGAGAGCCGTGCAAACCTTTAAGAAGGCCTGGACTAGACTTGAGGTTCAGTCTGGGCCCACCCACCAAAGGCTTCCCTGGTTCCTGTTTACTTACCGTAACACACCACACACAGTAACGGAATGTACACCAGCTGAACTGTTTCTGAAACGCCAACCACGTCCCTGCCTAACATTGTTGAAACCAGACTTGTCAAGCACTGTGGCAAAACACCAGCTACAGCAGAAGAAAGCTCATGACAGACACTCAAAGACTGTCAGAGAATTCAAAGAGGGAGAGAGGGTGATGGTACGTGATTTCAGACACCCCAAAAGCCTGTGGAACTCAGGTGTGATCTGAGACGCAGAGGGCCTTTGACTTAAGTCCAAATTGGTCATCGCCATGTCAACGTTCATGTGGATAATCTGCTACGGTCCAACGCCCCAGCAGAGACATGCTGAGAGAACAAGAACAATAACGACCCCCAGGACTATTCTCCTGACTGTGGACGTACGGGAGAGACAGAGCCTGACCTTCCACCCGAACCTGGCCCACCACCGGAAGAACAGGAGGAGCGGAGATATCCTATTCGACAGCGAAGGGCACCTCAAAAGCTTGACCTGTGAGTTGAGCTGTTTCAGGAGGTAACAGAGTAAAACAAACACTTTAATATGTCATAGATTAAAGGAAAGATAAAGGACATTACCTGGGTTAGTTATTAGGACACAAATTCCATCTTCGGGGCAGAATAATCCCCTGGATTTGTGATGGGCTCTGAAAAGTCTGTTCCAACCCAGTAGTTGAATAATGTTTAAGAATGCATTGTTCAGATATTGCCTTGTTCTCTGGGAGTTAAACACTATGGGGGAGGAGTGTAGTGTCTGGGATCTACATCTGTTTATATTAGTTACTATGCTGTTACTAAGCAGTAATGTATTACGGCAGTGTTATGTTACTACACCTAATAGGAAATGCACATGCGCACTAGTGTGCCCGGGGCTGTAGAGCACGAGAGGTTTTGACTAAACGAAAACTAACTGTACTCCCGTCTCCTGCCTGGTTATTTCTCCACAACACAAATATTACAAAGGTGACTCATCCATCTGTCTCTCGCTCCTGTTTAGGAATGGTTGGACATGAAGCTACGCTGGAACACTGATGACTACCTGGGCATCACTACCATCAGGGTCCCATCGGACTCCATCTGGATCCCAGACATTGTGCTCTATGACAAGTAAGTACCATGCCCATGACTGCCAACAGTTAAGAACAAAAGATGTCACTGATATTGAACTAAAGCTTTCTGTGCAATATAATCTCCACATTAGGGTGGATATATTACCAGTGATTGACTTGGGGCATAGCTGTCTGGTGTTGTGCTGAAACCTACCCCCCCTTCTAATGTCCTTAATTTTGTGGCTAGAGTCAAATACTTTCTGTGGCACACATCAAAGTCAAATAGTTTCTATAGAACAAACTTCTATAGAACAAACTTCACGTCAGTATAGGCAACTGAAATGACTAATTAATGTATGTGTGTTATATTAAACATAGTGGGAGTAAAATGTTGGCAAGCAATAAACATTTCAGAACAACTATGGCTGAATTATTATCCTTACACTTTTAAAAATACTAGTCGAATAAGACATGGGAGAGATGACGAATACGCCGACATGGGCAGCCCTGGGGCGGCATGGGGCACCCCCTGGTGCGGGCGGGGGCGGGTCTGAAGGCGGGGATCGAAGCGCTACATACACTTGAAACAAATAGCCAAATCGAAAACTGCAGACAAAAATGCTTTCTGCTTCTAAGATCAGTCTAATGTAGGAAGAGCAGAAATCTTAACTAGCAAGCAAGTCGCAGCAATGAAGAACGCGAAGGGGGGAGAATTCTGTCGGGGAGATTTTCAGCACAACCCTGGAACGCCATATTAGCACGCCATACCGGAACTTCACATTTTGGGGAATTGCATACCGGTTTCTCTATAAAAACAAAGTAGCCTTTCGCTGGCCCAGATTCACACACAGAGGTAAAAAATGTTGATCAAAGCAGAATGAAGGTGGGATCTTAACTGAACAGCAATGGCGAGTGGGTATTCGTTTCCTGATTCTGCTTTGTTCAAGTTTATTTGCCGCTAGGATCTGTGTGTCAATATAGGCTGTTCGAGATAGCGCAGATTGAAAATGTGGCATGATACCTGTTCCAAATTGTCAAATGAGGTTTTGTAAGGTCATGACAAGTCTTGGAAATTAGCTTTTAAATATGGCCAATCAATAAAAAAACACATATCAGCCATTATCGGAATGACCCTTTAGTGCATGTCTGTGTTGTTGCGTGAATGCCAGTGCGAGTGGGCGGTTGCCGGAGGAGGGAGTGCGCGACATTTCAGCAGAAGGTATACAGTAATGACAGACAGACTAACTAGATCACCAATTCAAAATATAACTTGTAGCAGTTCATTTCGTTGTTGCCTTTCCACCGGCACTGTAGAGCCTAAATATATCTGCAACGTTAAACAACTTGGATTCACCTCTATTATTTTATTTAACCTTTCTTCAGACGGAGTCACATTGAGATTCAAAATATATTTTACAAGAGAGCCCTGCACACATTACAATACAATAAGAATATTAAAACAACATACACGTTTATAAAACAATACAATTCAGCACCATAAAAAAAATCAATAAGCATTTAATAAAAGCAATCACATTGAACTCTATAGAGATCCTCAATCAATAATGGAAACAGTCTGAGTGGCACCAGCACATTTAACTGCAGTGAATTTTGCAGATTATTCCACAAATTTGGGGCATAAAAACAAAACGCAGATTTTCCCAAATTTATGGAGACTGGAGGGATCTCTAGTGTTATCCATTAATGTGAACAGGTTTGGTAACTCATGATTCTTATCTTAATTAATGATGTTACATATAGAGAGGGTTTCTGTAAGATTACTTGGTAAATAAATCAACGAGAATGTAGCTCTCTTCTTACAGACGGAGAGGTCCATCCCACATTTTATACAGAGTACAATGAGTCCTAAAGTTGTCACCCTGTGATAAAACGTATTGCTGAATGGTAGACTGCGTCCAAGGGTTATAAAACAGAGGTTGCCGCATGCATGTAAACAATATCACCAAAATCCAAGACAGGAAGAAGCGTTGTTTGAATAATCTTTCTCCTATTTTTATTACTAAGGCATGATTTATTGCTATATAAAAAAAACTATCTTGGATTTTAGCTTCTTAGTCAGATGTTTTATGTGCGTTACGAAGGACAACTTGTAATCAATCCAGACACCCAGGTACTTATATTGAGAAACAAGCTCCATTTGGGCTCCATTTATTGCGCAAATATGCAGGTCCTCAGGGTCAACATTTCATGACCTAGAGAACAGCATGAGCTTGATTTTACTTGTATTTAACACTAATTTAAGATCTGTAAGTGATTTCTAAATTGAATCAAAGTCATGCTGAAGTTCACAAATGGCCTCCTGCACCGAGGTGGCACAGGACCACAAAACTGTGTCATCTGCATAGAGATGAATGTTACAAGTATTAACAGTGTTTCCTATGTCATTAATCTATGAAGATGGCCTGAGTTCTGTTGCTAAGATAATTCTGAAACCATAAACAGGCTGTATATACTAGGACTACCCTTGATCATTTCTTCAGAAAAACAGAATGATCAACAGTGTCGAACGCGTTTGACGGGCCAATGAACAAGGCAGCACAGCTCTTTTTAGCATCCAAGGCATTGACAAGATCATTAACAACTAGTGTGTTTGCTGTGGTAGTACTATGCCCAGGCCTAAACCCTGATTGGTTTATATTAAGAATACAATTATCAGACAAAAAGGACAAAGTTGTACAGTACATGAACCAAGGATTCAAGAATCTTAGCTAAACAAGGTAGTCTTGAAATGGGGCGATAGTTGTCAAGATCATTTGTATCCCCACCCTTATGGAGTGGCAGCACATATGCAGATTTCCATGCTTCTGGAACACTTCCTGATTACAATGTTAAATAAAAAATACGGGCTACCGAGCCAGCAATAAGTCTGCACTATTAAGCAGACCAGGCTCCAAATGATCAGCCCCTGTGGATTTATTTTTTGTCTAATGTTAGCATAGCATCCAGGATTTCTTTATCAGTGAATTTCCAAAAAGAAAACTCCTGACCAGCATTTTCAGAATCATTCAATAGATTTTCACCATCAACATCCAAACTACTCTTTTCAAGAGCTGGCTTTGAAATACATTCAAATATATAGCCTGCAGAGATGCAATGGTGATTAAATGCATTAATGATGATCAATTTTGTCAGTAAAAGTGCCAGAATCTAAATTAATTTGATGGGGGAGAGAAGAGGAGACACAACCCTTCAGTGATTTAACAGCTTTCCAGAATTTAGCTGGATTCCCTGTACATTCAGATAGTGTATTGACATAATAATCCTATTTTGTTTTTTTAACTAGTTTTACACACAGATTTCTCAATTGCCTAAAAGACTGGCAGTCTGGGCCCGAGTCTGTGAATCTAGCTTTGGCCCAGGCAGCATCTCTGTTGTGTAGGACTTCAGATAGCTCTGGACTGAACCAAGGGCAAGACCGATTTCTAGTTCTCCGTTTTTTAAAGGGAGCATGTTTATCATGTTTATTGAAAACATTTGTGAAGTGGTTCAGAGACAACTCTGGGTCAGGTATAGATGCAATGCAATCAAAGTCACAAAATAAAGGTCACAAAAAAAGGCCTGTTCTTTGAAATGTAAAAAATTCAACATGTTGATAAAACAAGGTTTGGATCGAGGCATCCGTATATCCCTGACACATACAATGGGACAATGGTCACTAATATCTAAAGCAAATCCCCACTCCCAGCATATTTCTCTGGAGTATTTGTAAATATGAGGTCAATCAAAGTCGATTTCATAGAGTCCTTTAAGTTTGGACGAGTGGGCTTTGTAATCAGCTGGGTCAAATTTAAATTAGTACAAAAATCCTTTAAACAGTCAGCATCCTGCCTTCCCCATGCAAGATTAAAGGTCATGGAGAAGTCTGAGTTCAAATCAAATCCAAATCAAATTTTAGTTGTCACATACACATGGTTAGCAGATGTTAATGCGAGTGTAGCGAAATGCTTGTGCTTCTAGTTCCGACCATGTAGTAATATCTAACAAGTAATCTAACAATTTCACAACAACTACCTTATACGCACAAGTGTAAAGGAATGAATAAGACTATGTACATAAAAATCAATGGATGAGCGATGGCCGAACGGCATAGGCAAGATGCAGTAGATGGTATAGAGTACAGTATATACATATGAGATGAGTAATGTAGGGTATGTAAGCATTATATAAAGTGGCATGTTTAAACCATTAACAGTGAATAATCAGAGGTCTCAATAGCATAATGTCTAATGGACCGACTTGAAAAATACAGCTCCTGCACTACTTCCATCCCAAGTCAAGCACAGTATAATACTGGAAACTTTCTAAGTATTTTCAGGGATTTTATGTAATCTATTACAAGACATCTAGTGGCCCCTTTGGGTACTCAGATTATCACAGGTGTCTGTAACAATCTCTGGCCCTCTGTGTCTGCTTTTACACAGGCATCCCAATTCTGGGATAATTTTTTTCTACCTATTGGTCTTTTGACCAATCACATCAAATCTTTTCACATCAGATATTTTTCAGAGTTGATCTGATTGTTCAAAAGATCAATTAATAGCCTCCCGAGTGGTGCAGTGGTCTAAGGCACTACATCGCAGTGCCAGCTGTGCCACTAGAGATTCTGGGTTCACGACCGGGAGACCCATGGGGCGGCGCACAATTGGCCCAACGATGTCTGGGTTAGAGGAAGGTTTGGCCGGCAGGGATGTCCTTGTCTCATCGTACACTAGCGACTCCTGTGGCGGGCCGGGTGCAGTGCACTCTGACACGGTTGCCAGGTGTACGGTGTTTCCTCTGACACATTGGTGCGGCTGGCTTCCGGGTTAAGTGGGCATTGTGTCAAGAAGCAGTGTGGCTTGGTTGGGTTGTGTTAAAACTAATTAATACTATATGTATTCAATTTTTTTTATATACACTTTTCAAGTATAAATTACGAAAATTACGATAGGTTGCTATAGATTTTCTGTTAATTACCAAAATGACTGTAGATTCCAGTAACTTTGGGAAATGACCATTAGCTTTGTAGCCCTACACAGCATAGACTATATTTTGAACAGCACAAATTCATTTAATCCAACACATCAAGAAAAGCCTGATTCAATCCTGTAGAAGAATAACAGATGTTAATCCATTCCTCTAACAGTGCCGATGGACGTTTTGAGGGCTCTGTCACCAAGGCTGTTGTCAAGTATGATGGCACCATCACCTGGACACAGCCCGCTAACTACAAGTCAGCCTGCATCATCGATGTCACCTTCTTCCCCTTTGACCTGCAGAACTGCTCCATGAAGTTTGGCTCCTGGACCTATGATGGCTCACAGGTTGTAGCCTACACAGCATTGTGTAACAGTCTACAGTATATTAATGACCATACAGTCTTTAATTGATGTCAGAAATATGTTAATCTCTTGTTTATACTTTGGTTAGTTAAAGGGAAGATACGTCTGTTGATATTTAATCTTTTTTAACCTTTTATTCATTCAATAGGTTGATATCCTCCTGGAGGACTTCCATGTGGATAAGAGGGACTACTTTGACAGTGGTGAATGGGATATAGTGAAAGCAACAGGCAGCCGTGGTCTGAGGATGGACGGATCCTGCCACTTCCCCTTCATCACCTATTCCTTCATTATCCGTAGACTGCCGCTCTTCTACACCCTCTTCCTTATTATCCCCTGTATTGGCCTTTCCTTCCTCACCATCCTGGTCTTCTACCTGCCCTCCAACGGCGGGGAGAAGATCTCCCTGTGCACCTCTGTGCTGGTGTCCCTCACCGTCTTCCTTCTCGTGATCGAGGAGATCATTCCTTCCTCCTCCAAGGTCATCCCTCTGATCGGGGAGTACCTGGTGTTCACCATGATCTTTGTCACGCTCTCCATCGTCATCACCGTCTTCGCCATCAACATCCACCACCGCTCCTCGCCCATGCACCAAGGCATGGCGCCCTGGGTGCGTCGTATCTTCCTGCACAGGCTGCCTAAGCTGCTGTGTATGCGCAGCAACGTGGACCGCTATGCTACCCCCGGTGGGGCCAGGGCAGGACTGTCAGGGAGAGAGCGTGCAGGACTGGCAGGGAGAGAGGGGGCAGGACTGGCAGGGAGAGAGGGGGCA
The DNA here is from genome assembly GCF_029448725.1 of Salvelinus fontinalis. Classification (NCBI taxonomy): domain Eukaryota; kingdom Metazoa; phylum Chordata; class Actinopteri; order Salmoniformes; family Salmonidae; genus Salvelinus; species Salvelinus fontinalis. The sequence goes on from NC_074699.1 coordinate 18,087,565, forward strand.
GGACTGGCAGGGAGAGAGGGGGCAGTAGGGGGCATTATGAAGTCCACCCCTCATCTCTCCTCCACGAATGACCTGCAGGCTGCTTTGGACTCTATCCGTTACATCACCATGCATGTGGTCAAGGAGAACGAGGTCAGAGAGGTAAGGTCCTATAGAGTTACAGAGAATCAGTCTGTCCCTGCAGTATCTATGACACAGTTGGCATGAGAGAATATTGTGTTTGTTATGATACAAAATCAATTCTCCAGTACTGAATTTAGGTTTTGAAGTCTTACTGTAATTCTCTCTCTATATTAATCTTCTCCATACTGTATATTTGTCTCCATCCTCTGATTGTCACATGCAACTGCACCTCTGAGTGCAAAGCCCTCCCAGCCGGTGTCAACGAGGTCATGTGTTGGAGTCTGAAGGGCATGTTTGGTCTCTCTCTCTCTCCAGGTGGTGCAGGATTGGAAGTTTGTGGCTCAGGTTCTGGATCGTGTGTTCCTGTGGACCTTCCTCCTGGTCTCAGTACTGGGCTCTGCTCTGCTCTTTATCCCTGTCATCTACAAATGGGCAAAGATCATTGTCCCCAACCATGCAGGCGGCAGCGGATAAGACTAAACTGAGTCTAAGTGCACTGAGCACAACAAATTCAGAGACACTACCGTCAGTGCAGAGGCAGAGACACTTACTCACATGTGGGTGTGGGAGACCAGTTATAATGGCAATGGATTCTAGTTCCATCATGATTTTTGATTTGTGTATATGAATGATGGATTATTGTCTCTATGTTTCTGTATCTGTTTATAGATTAAATTAACATACAATTGTTTTATATTCTGGAAGGAGGATACCTCCCTATAGACATATCTCACAAAGTAAAGTATAACAATGAATACAATTCTCCAGGTTATGTAAGGACCGACGCTGGAGAAGAGAAGCAGGTACAGGGAGTCGAACATTTAATATGGAACAGACATCAAACAGAGACAGCGTCAGAACTGGGTATGCAAAGACAAACAAACATTCATCCTGAAGCAGGGAACAGACCTTGGGAACAAACAGATATAGGGGAGGTAATAACACAGGTGATTGAGTCCAGGTGAGTCCAATAATTGCTGAAGTGCGTGATGAGGGAAGGCAGGTGTGCATAAGGATGGTGGCAGGAGTGTGTAATGCCGGGAAGCCTGGTGTCTTCGAGCTCCAGGGAGGGGGAGCGGGTGCAGGCGTGACAAGTTATTGTTTTTCTTGCCTCTGAAAACAGGCTTCTTACAGTTAACGAGACAGGGTTATGGAAGGCTGGCCACACGAGACTAGCTAATAATTAACAGGGGTGAATAAATAACTTTTAATCCACCCCTTTATAAATAAGTGTACAGTAAATAAGTGTACAGTACCCTTTACCATTACCCTTGTATATGACCCCTTTACCTTTTATATTTAAGTCGACATTCCTCTTTTATACACATTACCCTTTTATATACACTACCCTTTTATATTACATTTTTAAATATATTACCTTTTTATATACACTACCCTTTTATATTACCCTTACATTACTCTTTTATAATTTATTAAAATAATGGCCAAAACGTAATTAACTGGGCCCTAGGTTGGTAAAATACAAAATAAAATACCAATTTTTTTGACAGTGGCTACATTCTCAGAAAAGCAATATTACATAACAAGATCAAGCAAGAGTTTAATTATAATCCTCTTGAATAAGCTTCACTGAAGAATTCAGCTGTGAATGCTCTTGTATGAGCAAAAACTACAACTGTTTGGCTTGTGGGATACAGGTAACTTAGCAGACAAATCATTGTTACAGTGAATTAATTTTGCTACTTTTTAGCTTCTAAGACCATCTCTTTGCATTAGAAAGGTGTCTTGAGATTAGCTTTTAAGTCTGTGAGTCTGTTAGACGCTGGGAGACTTAGTTGGGGACTTAAAACTTCTTCAGGATTGGTGGGTCCCCTGTGGGACGGTTGAGCTAATGTAGGCTAATGCGATTAGCATGAGGTTGTAAGGAACAAGAACATTTCCAAGGACATAGACATATCTGATATTGGCAGAAAGCGTACATTTTTGTTGCTCTAACTGCACTGTCCAATTTACAGTAGCTATTACAGTGAAATAATACCATGCTATTGTTTGAGGGGAGTGCCCAGTTTTGAACATGAAAAGTTATTAATAAACAAATTAGGCACTTTCGGGCAGTCTTGATACAACACTTTGAACAGAAATGCAATGGTTCATTGGATCAGTCTGAAACTTTGCACATACACTGCTGCCATCTAATGGCCAAAATCTAAATTGCACCTGGGCTGGAATAATACACTATGGCCTTTCTCTTGCATTTCAAAGATGATCGTACAAAAAAAATACAAAAAACGTGTTTTTTTCTTTGTATTATCTTTTACCAGATGTGTTATAATGTATTATATTCTCCTACATTCCTTTCACATTTCCACAAACTTTAAAGTGTTTCCTTTCAAATGGTACCAAAAAATGCATATCCTTGCTTCAGAGCCTGAGCTACATACAGGCAGTTAGATTTGGGTATGTCATTTTAGGCAAAAATGGGGAAAAAAGGGTCCGATCCTCTTAAGTCGGTCAGAGTCCACCTGATACAACAACAAGAGTTGTTGTTTTGCATTCTGTTCAACCTGCCGTCTGATTTCTCCTATCATTCAGATGAAAGATGGCAAGCTACAATGGAAGCATAAGCTCATACCTTCTCATATCTTTACTGGTTGCTTCTTGGAGAATCTACGATGCTGGGAAAATTCTGGTATTTCCCTTAGAAGGTAGTCACTGGGTGAACATGGACATTCTGATCAAGGCTCTTCACTCTCAGGGACACACCATCACAGTAGTACGGACAACTCAAAGTTGGTATATTAAAGAAGAGTCTCTACATTACAGTTCTATTACAATACCTGTCATTGATGGTGTGGAATTTGAGGAATTTGTAAAGCCAATCGTAAAGAAAGTAATTGATATAGAGAGGGGAACGAGCTCTGTATTAAACTTTATAAATTTGCAAATCGAGATGTTCTCTGCAATGTCTACGGTTCATGCACTGGAATGTGACATGGCAACTGCTGTATTGGAAGACAAGGATTTAATGAAGACCCTGGAGGAGAACCAGTATGACCTGGTGCTTACTGACCCAGCATGGGGGACCGGTATTTTGGTGGCTCACTATCTTCAGCTACCTCTAGTCTACAATGTACGGTGGATAACCAGTGGAGAGGGACATTTAGCCATTGCACCATCCCCCATATCTTATATTCCAATGACTGGATCAGGGCTCTCACACAAAATGACCTTCACAGAGAGAGTAAAGAATATGCTTTTCTATTTGCTTTGGGAAGTTCAGTACAGACTTGTAATCCGGCCACATTACCAGGCTGTTTGTGATGAGTTTTTCCAACCAGGTGTGGACTTCTATGAGTTATTACAGGGGGCTGATCTATGGCGCATGAGAGTTGACTTTGTGTTTGAGTTCCCTCGTCCCACCATGCCTAATGTTATCTATATGGCAGGGTTCCAATGTAAACCTGCCAAGCCTCTTCCCCAAGAACTGGAGGAGTTTGTTCAGAGTTCTGGGGAGCATGAGGTCATTATCATGTCTTTGGGGACTTTTGTGTCTGAGTTTCCAAATGATATAGCTGGTGTGATAGCTGCTGCTTTTGCCCAACTGCCTCAGAAGGTAATCTGGAGACACAAAGGAGACAGGCCAGCTACTCTGGGCAACAATACCTTACTAGTTCAATGGATGCCGCAAAATGATCTGTTAGGACATCCAAAGACAAGGCTCTTTGTAGCTCATGGAGGAACAAATGGGGTTCAAGAGGCTATTTACCATGGAATTCCTGTTGTGGGTTTACCTCTGTTTTTTGATCAATATGACAACCTCCTTCGTCTGAAAAAAAGAGGAGGAGCGAAGCTTTTATCCATGGCAACAATAGACAAGAACAATAACTTCCTGGAGGCCTTGCAGGAAGTTCTGGATGAGCCGTTCTACAGGACGAACATGCAGAGACTCTCCAGGCTACACAGGGACGTGCCAATGGAGCCCCTGGACACTGCCCTCTTCTGGATTGAGTTTGTCATGAGACACAAAGGTGTTGCTCACCTGCGTACTGAGTCCTACAGAATGCCTTGGTACTCGTACCACTCTGTAGATGTTGTCCTGATATTGTTGGCTGTTGTAGTAGTGCTTCTTCTTCTTCTTGTTGCAATAGTCAGATATTTAAGCGTTAGAAGTTACTTGAAAAGAAAGATTAAAATTGAATGAACAGATCCAATTCTCCACATTCTGGTGCACACAAATAATAGGATAAGTATGAATTAAAGCTGTAATATGTAGCTTTTAAGGTGAACCAACAAAATTCACATAGATATGTGTGTTACAGATCTGTCATTCTCAATGAAAGCAAGTGTAAGATGCCGTAGATATATTCTATGCGTGCTATTTCTATGATTCCAATGTTTAAGTTTAGTTTTTGAGTATTTTACTTTTGGTTTTGTACACCAGCTTCAAACAGCTGAAAATGCAATATTATTGGTTAAGAAAATATATATTTCACAATGCTTTAGATGGTACAATGATTATTTACACTAAACGTGCTTGTTTTGTCACAAACTGAACTTAGGCGAACTATTACAATTTTATTAACCAGGAAATGGCAGAGCGATTTCTACATAGTGCATCTTTGAATCATGAAAATGTATAATATTGAATTGATGCCAACATAATAAAATGTTAATGTGGAATTTAGTGTGGAATATATTTGTTCGTCAAGTATTTCCAGTTGGTTGTGCATTTTGTGATTCAATGCCACACTGCAAACATTTACTGTACGTGTTAAATTCACAGTGTTAACGTTTTTCTAACTCTGTGTAGTGTAGACAAATATAAATAAAATCCTGCCCATCATTATCACATTTCCCACCATGCTCTATTGCAGGTTGATGTTTAGAATTGTTTGTTTCAATATCTGTGTTTTTGCATGTACATTGATGTATTTATTGATTTCATGCTACAGAAATATACATACTTTGCCAACCAGCATAATGTGATTTGCAGACCTGATGTGGCTTGAAAGCCAAGAATTTCAGACCGCTGTGTTAGGGAGAAACTAGGCCATCAAAGAAAGGCCATAACATATATGTAATGTATTGTCATAAAGGGTTTAATCTTAATTAAACGATAACACTTAGGCACTCACTTCTTGAAGGCTACAGGACTGGAAGTGAATGAACGAATGCAACAACCTCTGTCACTAACAAACACAGTCATGTGTGGTAACTCGATCATTCCCTCAAAAGGCACACTGGTAAATATACAAATAATGCTTTACACCCTACAGTGTTTAAATATAATAAACTGCGAGAGTAAAAACTTTCATAACTGTTTTTTTTAACACCAGTTAAGTTGAACTCATACATACATTATGATCTAGTACAATGTACAATCTCTGAGTTCACTGGTGATTTTGCTATGTACAGCTGAAATTGACAACCTCATTTTCTTAAATAATAACAATGTATGAAATTTAGCAGATTATTTTAGCCAAAGTTTTTGTATATATTGGTGGCTCTCACAAAAACATATTGTATATGGCAAACATTTACAAATTGGTGAAAGTCCACAAACATATGTTATGACGTTGGCCTGTGGGTAAGGTTTATGACCCCCCATAAATACCTTTCTCCCTCCCTCTCTCTCTCTCTCTGACTCTACTGAGGGACTCTTGAATAGCCTTTGTTAAACATAGAGAGTCTGGGAACATCAAACAAGTGGAGGGAAAGGAACCATATTTCGGTAATAGAACCAGTTGAAAATATGCGTTGGTACTTAAAACTTCTTATGGCTGCAATCCCGTTAACGGGATCGATATGACAACAGCCAGTGAAAGTGCAGGGCGCCAAATTCAAACAACAGAAATCTCATAATTAAAATTCCTCAAGCGTACAAGTATTTCACACCATTTTAAAGATACACTTCTTGTTAATCCCACCACAGTGTCCGATTTCAAAAAGGCTTTACAGCGAAAGCACCACAAACGATTATGTTAGGTCACCAGAGAATCACAGAAAGCATTCAGCCATTTTTCCAGCCAAAGACAGGAGTCACAAAAAGCAGAAATATAGATAACATTAATCACTAACCTTTGACGATCTTCATCAGATGACACTCCCAGGACTCAATGTTACACATTACATGTATGTTTTGTTTGATAAAGTTCATATTTATATCCAAACCCTCAGTTTACATTGGCGCCATGTTCAGAAATGCCTCCAAAATATCCGGAGAAATTGCAGAGAGCCACATCAAATAACAGAAATACTCATCATAAACTTTGAAGAAAGATACATGTTTTACATAGAATTAAAGATACTTGTTCTTAATGCAACCACTGTGTCAGATTTCAAAAAAGCTTTACAGCAAAAGCACAATATTCAATAATCTGAGAACAGCGTTCAGCCACAAAAGGAAGCCCTACAGTTACCCGCCAAATTGTGGAGTCAACAAAAGTTATAAATAGCATTATAAAGCTTCACTTACCTTTGCTGATCTTCGTCGGAATGCACTCCCAGGACTCCCACTTCCACAAGAAATGTTTGTTTTGTTCGGTAATGTCCATCATTTATGTCCAAATAGCTATTTTTGTTAGCGTGTTTGGTAAACAAATCCAAAGTCAGGAAGCGCATTCACGAAAAGCAGACGAAATGTCAAAAATTTCCGCAACAGTCAGTAGAAACATGTCAAACGATGTATTGAATCAATCTTTAGGATGTTTTTAACATAAATCTTCAATAAGGTCCAACCGGAGAATTCCATTGTCTTCAGAAGTGCGATGGAACAGAGCTCCCTCTCATGTGAACGCGCATGGTCAGAGCATGGTCAGCTCATGGTAGACCTTACTCATTCCTGTCTCCTTCGGCCCCACTTCACAGTAGAAGCATCAGACAAGGTTCGACAGAATGTTGACATCTAGGGGAGCCACAGGAAGTGCAAACTGACCCATATCCCACTGTGTAATTCTTTGTGATTAGTTAGGTATTTAGTAAATAAATAATTTAACCCAATTTTGTATTGCTGATTCAAGTTGTTAGCCAGGGTTCGTGAAGATAACCAAGAATTTACAACTTTCAGATGAGACTGAAATAAGGTGACGATTAATATTGACTGCTATTGATGTAAAATATTACTAGGTCTATAAGAGTTTATTCGGAAGATAACAGCTCTATAACCACTCTTTCGTGGTGCCCCGACTTTCTAGTTAATTACATTTACATGATTAGTGGGCTCCTGAGTGGCTCCTGAGTGGGCTCCTGAGTGGCGCAGCAGTCTAAGGCACTGCATTTCAGTGCAAGAGGTGTCTCTACAGTCCCTGATTCAAATCCAGGCTGTATCACATCCGGCTGTGACTGGGAGTCCCATAGGGCGGTGCCTAATTGTCCCAGCATTGCCAGGGTAGGCCGTCGTTGTAAATGAGAATGTGTTCTTAACTGACTTGCCTAGTTTAAAAAGATAAGAAGTGTATATTCTTTAATGATATCCTATCCCTGGAGGAGAGCCAGTTAGACCTGGTGCTTACTGACCCAGCATGGGGGAGCGGGTATTTTGGTGGCTCACAATCTTCAGCTACCTCTAGTCTACAATGTACAGTGGGTAAACAGTGGAGATGGACATTTAACCATTGCACCATCCCCCATGTCTTATATTCCAATGACTGGATCATGGCTCTCACACAAAATAACTTTCACAGATAGAGTAAATAATTTGCTTTTCTATTTTCTTTGGGAAGCTCAGGGCAGATTTTTAATTCAGCCATGATAATTCTGCTATGTTAAACAATATTTTAATATCATACATCCATATTATATTATACATCCATATTATATTATACATCCATAGTAATATCATACATCCATGTTATATTATACATCCATATTAAATTATACATCCATAGTAATATCATACATCCATATTATAATCATGTTCACTCACTGGGTTTTGAGTAACCATCACTGTGACTTTAACAAATGGAAAGATTCTCTTCAAAGCAGTACTTTGACCTTTACTTAACCCTTATAAACCAACATGCCACACAAAAGCCAAAGCAACCTACACATTTTACATGTAACACTTCACTATCTTACCTCCAGACTGAATAAGGTAATAATAATTACATTAAGTTAATGAGAAAGTATGTAATGTATTGTGTTTACATACTGTATCAAATGTGAATCTAAACTTTTTACCTTTATTTAATTAGGCAAGTCTTAACAATGACGGCCTAGGATTAACTGCCTTGTTCAGGGGCAGAATGACATATTTTTACGTTGTCAGCTCAGGGATTCGATCTTGCAACCTTCCGGATACTAGTCCAACGGTCTAACCATTAAGTTACCAGCCTAGTGGTTAAAGAAGAATAAAGTGTAATCTTCATTGTCTCAAACTCTCAAAACCCGATAGAGAATTAATTATGCACTAATGAGAACAGCTTTCATGGTCTTTCATGATTTGTATCACATCAAATTGTATTTATTGTTCACATACGCATATTTAGCAGATATTATCGCGGGTGTAGCGAAATGCTTGTACATAAATGAGAGTATATAGTCAGCTAACTGACTATATGTCAAAATCTGTTCAATGTGTCATACAAACTGAATATGATTTCCTATCTCTGTTTGTTATATATTTCAGATAAATGATAATTGGAAACATGACTTGTGCCCATTTATAATTCTGTTGATTATGTGTGGTTCAGTTTGCCATGGTGGGAAGTTGCTGGTCTTTCCCGGGGAGGGAAGTCAATGGGTTAACAAGGACATTCTGATCAAGGCTCTTCACTCTCAGGGACACACCATCACAGTGGTACGAACGACAAAAAGTTGGTACATCAAACAAGAGTCGTCCTACTACAGTTCTATTACAATACCTGTCACTGATGCTATGGATGAGGAATTTGTAAAGCCAATCATAAAGAAAGTAATTGATATAGAAAGAGGAACAATCTCTGTATTAAACGTTAAACATTTGGTGCATTCAATATGGTGCATTAAAACTAAAAGCAGATTTACCTAGCTTTGGAGACCCTAGGAACCTCAACAGTTAACCAATCCTGTGAACAGGTTAGGCAACTCAGGTGTGTATACTTCAACAGCAAAGTTAGATAAGACTGAAGTTTATGAAGTAGGGCCTTGTAAACATAAAGGGAGTAATGTAGAGATCTACGGGTCTTTAGTGACGTTCAGCCAACCTTGTGATACAGGATACAGGGATGACTATCAGAAGTGTCACCTGTAACAAAACGAAGTGCACTATGGTATATGGCATCCGAAGGTTTAAGAGTAGTAGCAGCTGCACTTTGATAATTAACATCACCATATTCAAGAACAGATAAAAAGGTTGACTGAATAACCTGCTTCCTACTGCTTAGAGAAAGGCACCATCTGTTTCTGTAGAAAAAGCCAACTTTAAATCATAGCTTCTTAACCAGCTCATCTACATGTTTTTGTTATGTCAAATCCATACATATCTTAATGCCTAAGTATTTCTTTCCGGGAAAACATTCGATTGGAGAATGAGTGAACATGTAGTTCATATGTAACATTCTTATGAGAGAATAAAAACAACATGTAGGTGAAAGTCCACAAACACAGAAACATTGATTCACTCAGATGAGTTTATTGAACTCTCTCTCTCATTGAGAGATTTTCTGTTCATGGTTACAAGGTCTGTCAAATAATTGTGTCTACAATGTATGATGGATAACCAGTGGAGAGGGACATTTAACTTTTGCGCCATCACCAATGTTGTACATTTTAATAACTTTATCAGGGCACTCAGACAAAATGAATTCCACAGAGAGAGAGTAAAGAATATGCTTTTCTATTTGCTATTTACTGTTTACGACAGGTTGACTCTCCAGCCACATTACCAGGCTGTTTGTGATGAGTTTTTCCAACCAGGTTCCAATGTATCCTATCATGTGGGGTAGAATTAAACACGAGTTACTTCTATATTGTCAATCAGTGATGCAGTTTAAGATTAGGGAGCTCAATTATTATGTTGACGTGCATGGCTTTATTTCCATTGCAGCATATTGGATGACTTATTTACATTCTATTCACCCAGTTCAACGTAACGTACTTAATGCAAGATCATACCCTTAAGACATGCTGACCTCCACTGTTATTGGCAATGGTGAGAGGTTAGCATGTCTTGAGGTATGATCTTTGACCCTGTGTAACTTTCTTACTCATCATTATTTACCATTCATTCAGGATCATTTTAGTCACCCTAGGCAGACGGGTTGATTTCCACATTAACAATGTTCCAGTGATGTTGCACTAGTTCTGGGATTTCCCAGGCTGCAACCTGGTCTCGGAGCATTTTGTATTATTCCGTACATAAATCCAAGATAGTCCATTTAGTATGATATGTTACGTTTTGTATGGCATGCATTCATTTGTGGATGACCATCATCCATTTCGTATGATATGTTAGGAATGACAATTCAGATGATATGTTACGAATTTGTGTATGATATGTCACGAATTCCAATTTGTTGCATCTCCCATCTCCACAAAGGAACTCTAGAGCTCTGTCAGAGCGACCATCGAGTTCTTGGTCACCTCCCTGACCTAGGCCCTTCTCCCCCGATTGCTCAGTTTGGCCGGGCGGCCAGCTCTAGGAAGTGTCTTGGTGGTTCTAAAATTCTTCCATTTAAGAATGATGGAGGCCACTGTTTTCTTGGGGACCTTCAATGCTGCAAAAAAATGTTTGGTACCCTTCCCCAGATCTGTGCCGTGACACAATCTTGTCTCGGAGCTTTACAGACATTTCCTTCGACCTCATGACTTGGTTTTTGCTCTGACATGCACTGTCAACTGTGGAACCTTATGTAGACAGGTGTGTGCCTTCCAAATCATGTCCAATCAATTGAATTTACCACAGGTGGACTCAAAGTTGTAGAAACATCTCAAGGATGATTAATGGAAATAAGATGCACCTGAGCTCAATTTTGAGTCTCAAAGCAAAGGATATGAATTCTTATGTGAATAAGGTATTTCTGTTTTTTATTGTTAATAAGTTAGCAAACATTTCTAAAACCTGTTTTCACTTTGTCATTATGGGGTATTTTGTGTAGCTTGCTGAGGATTTATTTTATTTAATCCATTTTAGAATAAGGCTGTAAAGCAGGGGTGGGAAACTCCAATCCTTGAGGGCCTGATTGGTGTCACACTTTTACTCCATCCCTAGCAAACACAGCTGATTAATCAAATTGCATTCTAAACTGACCATTGTAATTAGGTGATTATTGGAGTCAAGTGTGTTGGCTGGAGCTGGGGCAAAACTGTGACACCAATCAGGCCCTCGAGGACTGGAATTGCCCACCCCTGCTGTAAAGTAACACAATTTGGAAAAAGTCAAGGGGTGTGAATACTTTCCGAAGTCACTGTATAAAGCGCCTTGCAAAAGTATTCATACCTGTCACGTTCCTGACCTTATTTCCTTTATTTTGTCTTTGTTTAGTATGGTCAGGGCGTGAGTTGGGGTGGACATTCTATGTTATGTGTTTTTATTTTGGGTTCTTTTCAATTAGCCTGATATGGTTCTCAATCAGGGGCAGGTGTTTTACGTTTCCTCTGATTGAGAACCATATTAAGGTAGGCTGTTCACACTGTTTGTTTGTGGGTGATTGTTCCTGTGTCAGTGTTTGTACCACATGGGACTGTTTCGTTTCGTGTGTTCCGTCCTGTTCGTGCGTTCATGTGTTTTGGTTCTCAAGTTCAGGTCTGTTCACGTCATTTGTTATTTTGTAGTTTGTTCAAGTGTTTGTTCGTCTTCGTTTACATAAACATGTTTATGTCTTCACAATACGCTGCATTTTGGTCCGATCCTTGCTCCTCCACAGAAGAGGAGAAAGACGAGCGTTACGAAATCACCCACCAACCAAGGACCAAGCAGCATGGGAAAAAGCAGCAGCAGCGATCGCAGGATTTCTGGACATGGGAGGAAATACTGGATGGTAAAGGACCCTGGGCACAACCTGGAGAATATCGCCGCCCTCGTGAAGAGCTGGAGGCAGCTAAAGCCGAGAGGCGGTGGTATGAGGAGGCAGCACGGGAGCGAGGCTGGAAGCCTGTTGTGAGTCAATCCCAAAAATGTATTGGGGGGGGGGGGGGGGGGGGGGGGGTGCTACAACGGAGTGTGGCGAAGTAAGGTAGGAGACCTGCGCCAACTCCCCGAGCTTACCGTGGAGAGCGACATTACGGGCAGACACCGTGTTATGCGGTAAAGCGCACGGTGTCTCCTGTACGTGTGCTTAGCCCGGTGCGGGTTATTCCACCTCCCCGCACTGGCCGGGCTAGATTGAGCATTGAGCCAGATGCCATGAAGCCGGCTCAGTCCGGAGCTGCCCCTCAGTCCGGTGCTGCCCCTCAGTCCGGTGCTGCCCCTTAATACGGTGGGGTTAATATGGAGAGTGGTCGTTAGATGGAGGCCACGGAAGCGGGGATTGACTATGGTGGGGTGGGGACAACGTCCAGAGCCAGAGCCAGAGCCGTGGACAGATGCCGTGGACAGACCCTCCCTATATGTTCAGGTTTTGCGGCCGGAGTCCGCACCTTGGTGGGCGGGGGGGGGTTATGGGTACTGTCACGTTCCTGACCTTATTTTCTTTATTTTGTCTTTGTTTAGTATGGTCAGGGCGTGGGTTGGGGTGGGCATTCTATGTTATGTGTTTCTATGTTGGGTTCTTTTCAATTAGCCTGATATGGTTCTCAATCAGGGGCAGGTGTTTTACGTTTCCTCTGATTGAGAACCATATTACGGTAGGCTGTTCACACTGTTTGTTTGTGGGTGATTGTTCCTGTGTCAGTGTTTGTACCACATGGGACTGTTTCGTTTCGTTCGTTCGTGTGTTCCGTCCTGTTCGTGTGTTCATGTGTTTTGGTTCTCAAGTTCAGGTCTGTTCACGTCATTTGTTATTTGTAGTTCGTTCAAGTGTTTTTTCGTCTTCTTTTAAATAAACGTGTTTATGTCTTCACAATATGCTGCATTTTGGTCCGATCCTTGCTCCTCCTCAGAAGAGGAGAAAGACGAGCGTTACAATACCCCTTGGATTTCTTCCCATTTTATTGTGTTACAAAGTGGGATTGAAATGGATTTAATTGCTATTTTTTGTCAACAATCTACACAAAATACTCTAATGTCAGTGGAAGAAAAATTCTTAAACATTTTCAAGATGAATAAAACTGTAATAACTAAAATATATTCTTTGCATAAGTATTCAGCTAGCTGAGTTTATACATGTTAGAATCCCCTTTGGCATCGATTACAGATCTGGTTCTTCTTGTGTAAGTCTCTAATACCTTTGCACACCTGGATTGTGCAATATTTGCCCACTATTACTTTCAAAATTCTTCAAGCTCTTACAAGATTTTGGGCATTTTCAAACTTGACATAGATTTTCAAGCAGATTTAAGCCAAACCTGGCAATTCAGGAACATTCACTGTCTTCTTGGAAAGCAACAACCAGTGTATATTTGGCCTTGTGTTTTAGGTTGTTGTCCTGCTGAAAGGTGACTTCCTCGCCCAGTCTCTGATGTAAAGCAGACTGACGCAGGTTTTCCTCCCGGATTTTGCGTGTGCTTAGCTCCATAACGTTTATTTTTATACTGAAATACTCCCTATTTGCCGATGTCAAATATACCCATACTATGATGCAGACACAACCATGTTTGAAAATAAGGAGGCAGTTACTGTGTTGTGTTGGATTTGCCCCAAACATTATGCTATGCATTTAGGCCAAAAAGTCTATTCATTTGCTCTGTTTTTTTGCAGTATTACTTTAGTGCCTTACTGTATTATCCTCCTTTTTTATTTTATTTTAATCCCAGCCCCCGCAGGAGGCCTGGTAGGCCGTCTGGTAGGCCGTCATTGTAAATAAGAATTTGATTTTAACTGACTTGCCTAGTTAACTAAAGGTTAAATAAAAATGCAAAGACATGACAGATGCACATATGTATGATAACTGGTATCGCGCACAACGCAATATTTTTTAGTGGTAACTCCTCGATCACACCGACAGTGTTTTTGCAAAGTACATTCTTTCCAGTGGAACGCTACATTTGCCTTGAAGCGTTGCGTTTGAGAAGCAGTTTCAGTGTGTTCTGTGTGGTGCATTAATTATGTTGAACTTTTGTTGCACACATATACAGATGATGCTCCGTACCATTTGTCGCATTATAGGTGTAATCAAGGCATAGTGTAGAAGGCTCAGATCAACATGGCAGAGTTGCCATTATAATCGTTTTCCTTTATAATGTCGAAATAAAATGTCTCCAGCCCGCATACCACACACTCACACACTGAAATCACATGTGTACGTTGTTTGCAAACAATCAATTTAGAGAGTGCAAGGGAGCCTCAAATATCATTATTTATTTTGCGTGGATCAAACAAAAACACCCTAATGATTGGTTGACAATAGAGCCTCCCACAATGGAGGCGATGGCTGCAGGATGAAGTTGGTGAAGAGCCACTGCAGAAACTTGCAGTACAAATGCATGACCTTTGATCACATGATTTATGTGAAGTTCATGCAGTTGACATGTAGGCTCAAGTCAGACAATTTCT